>NC_133102.1:5239568-5540357 GCF_022965805.1 Primulina eburnea
GGACCCCGAGATAGTTTCTTCTGAATTATGGTTTTGAGTTTTGTTATAATGCTCTGGTAAACCATCCTCATGTAGTGGAAAAAATAATGAAGAATGAATAATCAAAGATCCTTATGTTTGGTTGAAAGATTTCTTATAGATTTGAGTTATTTGTTCCAGTCCATGGTATTGAAAATTTCAAATCTACAGATCGCGTTCCGTCCTTTTAAAAGAAAAACGCGAATCATCTTTAAACCATGTTAAAAAAACTAAAAAGTACAAATGGATTGAAAATCCGTTCTCTCCAACTTAATTGTGCATCCATTGTCTCGTTTTCCATTATTGAAGTGCAACAATGCCGCCTTTAATTATCTCCATTTGCAAGTTGCAGGACACAAATTTACCAAGGAGGGTGCTAAGCAGGCCCTACTGAATCTTACTCAGGACCAGGTTTGTTATAATTTAAATATCCGATTCAATTTGAGAATACTATTTAGTACCTTGGCAGACTGAATATTACCATCGACCTTGGTTTTTATCTAATTTACAAGCACACCATTTGTGTTGTTTCAGGGTGGAAATTATATTCTCGAGTTCGATAATTTTCCGGATCGTGATGTATGTCGGGACTTTGTCGGTGAGTTACAATCGTGGTTGAATATGTTAAAGGGACTTACATCTGAATTACTCTGTTAAGGAGTATGGGATTCATATATCCGATGATTGTCAAGCAAGCCTATGAACCTGACACATTGGTAACTGCTTACTTATATGCAGCCACTGCCATTGCATTTCACAGTGAAGCTGGAGGAGTGACCTCTGATAAGTCCACGGCATCAGTTGGTACTGAACAACTTAGCACATCAGAAATGGAGTGTCGAATTAAGCTACTTCAGGAAAACAGGTGACCACATTTTTAGAAAATTTAATTTAATAAGATCATTGGCATTGACATTATCTGACAAGAAAAACATTTTGGTTTATTTGGTTCTTAACATATATATCTTTGAGATCAAGCATGATTTCGTTTATATCCACTTATCTAAAAAAACCACCCATGGATGACTTGGCATCTAAAAGATATGATTGATTGAACTTTCAATTGGTTCCTCTGGGCAATATACTATAACTTTATCTCCTCTTCATACCAACAGAACTGATGAAGGTATAATGCTAATGAATTAAAGTGAATAGTCATATAGTAATAGTGCAGGGGGGTGGTTGACTGCATTCATTCAGATATATAGAGTCTGTTTTATTTGGTACATTTTGCCCCTGCACTGCTTTCTACCTGATTTTTTGTTTCATTCTTTTATACCTGAGTTGTATAAATATGATGTTGTATTTAGCTGGATGATTATAGTCTAAATAAAGACTTGTCTAAATACCTTCTTTTTTCACTTTGGAAACAGCTTTTTGCCCTTGTATATGGGAAGTTGTGGGCTTATAGATGCTTGCCCAATAAATAGTTGATTTATATTTCATTCCATCATATTCAAAATGTTAGCTTTGATGCTCATGAACCATTTGAAAATAATAACAGATATATTGTTTTTTGCAATTTTACAGCCATTTCATCATAATGTTTTCATATTTAAAGTAAATCTTAGGTTGGCATATTTGTGGTTATGATTTAACATAGGTTATTAGAGGTATCCTACAATTTTGGCCACACCTATTTATCATACAATGCGAACAAAAGAGGGTTGTTATCCTTGTTTATGACTTTTGCTGTTTATATTTGATAGTATGACCGGACCTATTTAATTTAAAACACTAACAAGTGTGAGTGGCAGCGAATTACAGAGACTTCACAAACAATTTGTTATTGGAGGTATCTTGACGGAAGCTGAATTCTGGGCGACGAGGAAGGTTCGCTACTGGAATTTGAAGTCATTTTTAATATTTATGAGAAATAAATAGAGATGAAAAGGAAAGGTGTAATTTTCCTTTGTTTTTATTTTCTTGTTGCCTGTTCTCAAAATCGCAAGGTGGTCAGACTTTTTTTCCCATTCTAAATTGGTTTTATGGAAGGTCACTTGTATTCTCTTGAAATAAGTTTGGTGGAAGTGATATTTAGCTGGTTTCGAGGAGCTATTGGTGGAACATCTATAATCAATATTTATTGTTTACCTGTTGAGAACAGAAATTGCTTGAGCAGAATGACAATAGACGGCCAAAGCAGTGGGTTGCTTTAAAAAATGAAATGTGGACTGTAAAACCATTATCTGATGGTCAGGTACTCTAGCTCCTTCACCACTCTTATGCTTATGTGCATGTTTGAGTATGCATTTTTATGCGTAAATAGGGTTGTCCATATCATGATGTACTTGTTTTATGTAATCAAAAGTGGATTTGCTGAGTCCAATTGAATCTTGTCATCCAAATGTTGGCCCTTAATATGATTGGATTGTGGGTTGTGCTGGTTGGTTCACACTCGATATTGTGGCCTTTTCAGCTCAACATGCATAAGCCATTTTAATGCTTTATCAATTATCACAGAGGATTGAGGTGACATGACCCATTCACATTTTTAAGCTTTTTTTATTTTTATTTTTAACGTTTTAGATTCATTCACACCCATATCCTTTCCCAGACAGAACCATCTTACTCCCTGAAAACCAGAAAAAATAAATGGAAAAAGAAAGGGATTTTGGCTGAAACTATAGAGCTATAGTTATGCATTTTACATTCTCAGGCCAATCATTTCTTCTTCCGGCATTGTTTGGTCTTCTTGATGGGCATTAGATGCTAATGTTAATGGAACATTGACATGGGAAGATTTGGTGGTCCATCATTTTCATGAGTAGAAAAGTGCTGGTGCTGGATGGCTGTGGGTGCTGGGGATATTGGTGAAATTGGAAGTTGAAAGTTGAAACTTTATTTGCTACGTATATGATATCACCCCATCGTGACAATTAATATTTGCTTTGATGGATCTGAGTTATTATAAGATAGAGTTGTTTTTGGATGATCAGTGACGGTATTTGTTTTGTTTTTGTCTGCAAAAATAAATATTGATGCAGCATATGAATTTGCGTGCGTGCGTGTGTATATATATTTTTTAAAGCTTGTTAGAACAGGCACAAGCTAATGGCTACTCAGTCTTTTTGAACCTAGGTTTTACTGCATGTGTTAAGCCATGTTCACAAGTTTCTGTAGTATTCCATTATTTCGATATGGAACTGTCAGTCTCAATTTTAATTGTTGTGTTTTCAGTCAAACAGAGTTACATTTAACCTGACACCAGAAATCATCCATCAGGTATGTTTCCTTCTTTCTTCCAGTTATTTTTTGGTTCGTTTAGCAGCAGTAAGTGAAAATATGCCTCATCCAGATTGTGTGCTCCAAGTTAAGTTCCTATACCATAGGCAACAACTGTAGTACCTTAATTCAACTCACTTGCTAGTGTTGAAATTTTTGAAGGAAAGACAATCTTAAATGGGCTATGATTGATATGGCCTTGTGTGATGCCATTATACTAAGGACAGGACTCAGGAGCGTAACTGAATGATAAAATCATGAAAACGATATCCTTTAAGAATCTTTATAATGAACATCAAGTGATAACTTTGTTTTTAAGTTTACGCCGCTCAGAAAATTCTTTCAATATTCAAATTTAAGCAACATTTTTCAGAAGAGACATGTCTAAGATATTGAATTTATATCGATCGTTTTTCTTTGGGATGATGATGATATGATTCAACAATTAGTTCATAAAATCTGACAAATCTATGAGGTTTACAGGATGCATACCCTTTCGGTTTTCTCATTTAATAAGCTTACTAATTCAGTAACCACCTTGTGTTGTCAACTCTACTTCGGTAATATAAAACTTTGGATTTTGAGTGAAATAGATGAAACAAGTCACTGACTGATGTGTAACAGGAGAAGACAAAAGTTGAAAATGTAGTTTTCTTTTATTTGCCTCTTTCTTTGTTTTGTTGTTTGTCACAAGTAAATTATAACTATGTTGAATGCTTGACATACTTTTCGCATACGCATCTGTGCTCTTTTTTAACATATGAATTCTGAATTTTTATTCAGATATTCGCCGAGAAACCAGCTGTTCGCCAAGCATATTTGAATTTTGTCCCGAGCAAGGTTAGAATACCTTGAAACTTCTGAAGATGTTTCTGTTTGCTAAATATTTTCTTGCGGTTCTTCTTAACTGACTTCTTCCTTGCACTTGTTGGTACACTAGTAAACTTTATGTTTGATGTGACGTTCTTTGCATGCCCTGTTGTAATTTTCAGTGGGTTTCCTGAACTTTTGTGCTTCATTCATGGTTCTTTTACCTGGATCTAGATGCCTTAAAATCCCATTCAACATTGTCATACGTTTTTTCAAAATCAATTTTCAAAACCCACCTTTTTTTATTTTTCTTCCTCCCATCTTCCACCAACTCATTTGCAATCAAACAACAATCCAATATATGTTTTCCCTCGGTAAATGCATTTTGAGTTTCTGACAATGTATGTGACAACACTTTTTTCATTCTTGTAGCCAACACTTTTGCTATTATTTTGTATAAGCTCGTTGTGAGGCTAATGGGAAAATGGTTGTGGAGGTTCAACGTTGAAAGTGATACGCTGTGGAAAAGAGTAATAAAGAGTAAGTATGGGTTACAATACAATGGATGGGATGCGGGGTTGGCTAAGAATGTGACTTTTAGATGTCCGTGGAAGTTCATTTCTACATCGTACCCGACTTATCACCGACTACTGAGACTAGTGGCTCAAGGGGGGACTAAAATCAGGTTTTGGGAGGATATTTGGTTGGGGGAATCATCTTTCCGGGATTTGTTCCCTTCTTTGTTTCAGCTATCTTTGGTTCGTAATTTGGCTATCTCCTATTTTGCTTCTTTTGATTCTTCGTCACATAACTTCTCTTGGGACTTGCATTTCCGTAGATCTCTCCATGAGGAGGAGATTAATCAGTTAAATTGGTCGAAGGGGTTGATGATTTTCGACAGTGGGAGGAGTATCCGTCCGGTAGGTTCACTGTCAAATCTTTTTTCAACTCATTCTTCACGAATAGTAATGGTCCACAAGATTTCAAATTTTTCAATATCATTTGGAAAATACCTATTCTGTCAAAGATTCAAATTTTTTCATGGACAGCAATCCTTGCAAAATTACTGACATCCGAGGTGATGCAAAAGAGATATCTTAATTGTTCTCTTTGTCCGAATTGGTGTGTGTTGTGTCGTAAGCATGGGGAAACACAAGATCATTTGTTTATTCATTGCAAGTTCACTCATGCGTTGTGGGCCAGGGCTTTGAAAGAGATGAGACTGGTTTGGGTTGTGCCGAAGACAACCCAAGATTTGTTTACTACGGATCTGGGATATATGCTTGGCAAAAGAGGTAAAAAATTTTGGAAAGTAGTGATCCATGGAATTAGTTGGGCGGTTTGGTTGGAGAGAAATGGAAGAATTTTTTAAGAATTAGAAAAAACAGCAGAAGAATGTTGGGGAAAAATCAAGTTCACAAAAGCGATAAAAACTTTCAGGGATTGTCTACATCAGATATTTTGAGAGATTGGTCATATGTGTATTGTTAAAAACTATTTAGTTTATGGCAGTGGATCACTAGTCCACTTCTTGTATTGTAAAATTCTCATATTAATAATATTATTATGTTTCTTATAAAAAAAAAGAAATATTTTGGACCCGGGTTTTATTTGTGTCTGTTCATACCAATAAACCGATTGTTTTCTTCATAGGGGAGCTGTCGGCCGGTACCAATTCGGTATCCTCTTGGGATATTAGATTTAGAAGAAACTTGAGTGAGTTGGAAATTGGGGAATTTATAGATCTTATGGGTATTCTTCAGTCAGTTAGAATTCAGCGAGGTGTTGGGGATTATAGGAGGTGGGTGGGGGAGTCTTCGGGTTTGTTTTCTGTTTGCTCTTTCTATAACTCTTTCTTCACACTTGCGAGGCCTTTGCCCTTTTCTTTTACTCGATATATCTGGGAAGTACCTGTTCCTTCAAAGGTACAAGTGTTTTCGTGGATAGTGGCGCTGGAAAAACTGCAAACTTGCGACTCGATGCAACGTAGATGGCCTGGCTGCTACCTGCGGCCGAATTGGTGCTGTCTTTGTAGGGATAATGAAGAGGAACAGGACCACCTACTTCTACACTGCTCATTCTCCCACAGTATATGGCTGCTTGTGATCAATGAACTGGGTTTCATGTGGTCATTTCCGCAGAAGGCAAAAGATATGTTCTACTACGAACCGGGTTGGAGTGCTGGGAGAAAACATTTGAATTCTGGTACATGATTGTTCATTGCGTTTTTTGGACAATTTGGAAGGAAAGAAACTCAAGAATTTTTGAAGAAAAATCGGAACAAATTCCTCAAGTGTGGGAAAAGATAAAATTCTCGGTTGCTACTTGGACGACTGTGCTCAAAGATTATAAAGACCTCCGAATAGCGGATTTGGTTAGGGATTGGAATTATGTATTGATGTCATAATTTTAAGTTTTGCTCTACTTTATTTAAGCTTGCGGATTGCTTATCCGTTATGTAATTTTTATTAAATTTTCAATAAAATTTTGTTTTCTCTCAAAAAAAAAAAGATTGTGATCTCTCTAGCTTTTTGACTTTAACGATCTTTATATTTCGTAGAACCTATAGAAAGAGGATTGAGCATCTACTGAGTTCAGGTTATTAAATAGTAATAATATTTAACATGTGCAATATCTGTTAATGCTTCAAAGTAATTTCATTTTTGGGTTGTGCTATTTAAGGTTCTTTCCAAAGAATCAGTTAATGACTTTGTGATATTTTATCTAGTTATATGGCATATGGACAGAAACTAAAAATTGTCATTGTTCTGAAAGTAATTTATGCGTCTGATATTTCGTGGTTAAAACACTACTATCCTCTTCAAAATGCTGCCTAGGGAAATGATAAGTGGTTTGAATAGTAAGAATCTATACTTTTCCTTTGGCAAAAGCCTTGAAGATATAATGTGGTTCAAGTGTTTGTATGTATTGCTATAACCACGAAAGTCACTAGAAAATGAATTTTACTATTTTATTCTAGATGACTGAGAAAGAGTTCTGGACCAAATATTCAAGAGCAGAATATTTTCACAGCACAAGAAATGTGGTTGCTGCTGCAGCAGAGGCTGCTTTAGATGAGGAGCTTGCTGTTTTTCTGAAGCAAGACAAGATGTTGGCCGATGAAGCTCGTAGAAAGGTCATTTTAATGAGTTAGTTTATTTTTTATTGTGCTTTAATAGACATTCTCATGCAGCATCTTGTTTCTTCGGTGATTATCTTTCGCTTATTTTGGTGACAATTTTACTCAATTTTCAGATCAGGCGTGTCGATCCAACTGTGGACATGGAAGCTGATAAAGGCGATGATTACATACATATCCCGGTACATTTGTGGCACCGATAATCTGCAATCTTATTCTTATTTCTTGAACTTGTCCATGGACATTTTTTCAAATAAAGGCTTTCTTTGACCCACTTTGCATTTAATATGTTGTTTCTGCTCTCAAGTTTATGAACAATATCTGATAACCAAAAAGATCAATACTTTTAAGAATAAGTTGTTTGTGTTATCGACATCAGGCATTTCCTTGATATTTAGTTTCCCTGTGTGTTTATTATTCTCTCTAAGCATTTTTTCCTGTGTAACTGCATGTTGGTATTCATGGCATGTTACAGTTTGATCGATGAATTCCTTATGCTCAATAAACGTACTCCATAAAAGTGTAGGATCGTGGTTTACTTAATGATGACACCAAGGATGTTTTTGATGCTCAATATGAGCCATATCGAAGATCTTTCTCACAAAATCTCAACCAACATGCAGCTGTTGTTCTTCAAGGAAGAGTTGTAGGTTGGTTTTCCAGAGCCTTCTAATGCTTATTTATCAATAAGTAAGGCTTTCGGCTTTGTGGAAGTGAAGATATTCGATGCAACTTGAAATTCTTAAATAATTTTCTGGTCCGTGAGAGTATGGCCTTATTTGTTGCTTTTGATACCTGTTAGGAGCTGAGGTTATTATTTTCAGCAGTCCGGAAATTTTAGAGAGTCTAGAGACATCATGACATGTTTTGTTTGTGCAGATCCCGTAGGTGTTGAACCTAATGCTTTAATAAGGGCTAGCTATATTTTATGAGATGTGGATGTTGTTTGTTGATGGCAAGACTATTGTTATTTATCCAAGTCTTACCCTTGGAGAATCTAGAGCTTTTTTGGTAGTGTTGGTGAATGGTGAGTGAATGTGTTTGTGTATACGGGAGCATGTGCTTGTGTTAGTCTGCTTTGCAGCATCTCATTGTCTGCTATAACTTATTTAATATGGTGCTTATTCATATAATTTAATCAAATTTTGTTTTATATCCATTAACAACTTCAGGCTTGGTTTTGTTGCAAATTCTGCTACTCATCTGTTGTTCATTCATTTTATATTGCAGCCACCGATATAAGAAGCCAAAGCAGTTTGTTTATTATCCAATAAAATTACTTCATCGTGTTTAGATCTTACTTTGTACCATTGCTGAAATATAGGACAGCCTGACTTTTTTCTTTTTTTTTTTGTTTGAACAATCTGATAATAGATGTTGGTCTAGGAGACGCAAGGTCTGTTGCTGAAGCCCTCATCAGGACAAAACAAGGTTGCTATTGCCAGGGTTTCTTGGTTTCCATTTTTATATGCGACAAGTATGTTTGTTGACTTGTAACTGTATTTGCAGTTGAATTGGCTAATGACTTATCTGATAGCAATTTGGATCGAGAACGCTCAGACAGGATTTCTCGAATGACTGAGATTGAGGATCTTTGGGGGCCTCAAGACCCTTCAGTTGCACCCCTATGCATAAAGGTTTGACCTTTTTTGGGATTTGCATTAGAAACTAATTATTTTCTAATTTCTTGATTTCTTTATGCAGGATCCTCGGGATTACTTTGAATTTCAACATGCTAATGCTCTAGAACCATTGGGAGATGCAAGTTCAGGTGCATATACAGTATTACGTAGTGTCCGGTCCAGTGAAGCCTATGATTCCTTAAGGGAACTCGTATCTAATGTTAGAGAGAGAGGTCTAAAAGAACCATTAATGAATCCAGAAGTCTCTTTCAAGGTATTTTTGTGCATGAACACTTTTTGACGTGGTTCATGAAGAGAGAGAGGCTTGCATACTTCACCGATGGCTGATGCTACAAAATTTTACTGCTCTGCGTTGTTGTTTATAGGTCCTTAATGTGTTGACCCAGAACATCTCTAGCACCAAGTTTAATATTGGAAAGAACCCTCATGAAAGTGTTTTGGATGGCTTGCCAAAAGTTCTTAAAGACGAACTTTTACATGTAAGCCCTGACCCAAACTTATACTTAAAAATTAAATGATTACATGCAAAATGTTTCAATTATGACATTAGTATATATATTTTTATATCAATTGAACAAAAACTTATTTTGTGGCAATTGGTGTATATCAATCCTTGGTGATGTCCGAGTAAAAGAATTTTTTTTTCAGCACTGGACGTCTATCCAGGAATTATTGAAGCACTTTTGATCGTCATACCCAGTAACAACGAAGTACCTTTATGTGAAGGTTAGTTCTCACGTTTGAAACCCTTGTATGTGCCGTTATTGAATTCTTTATAGCTAGTCTAACAAAGTATTGCAACATGTCCTGACACGAAAAATTTGTTATCGTAGCTACGATGAGCTTCTCCTTCTCTTTTCATCAGCTGGCTACCACATAATCAGCATAATGTTTTAGGCGAATAAGTTAGTGGTGCTAGGAACTTTTGGCTGAGGGAGTAGTATTTTGCCTGGGAAGAGGGGAGGGATTTCCCCTGGTTTTGTATGCTCCTGACTGTTGAAACCAAAAGAGAGTTATGACAGGTTGAGCCTCGGCGTGACTTTGAACCTCATGAAACTAAGGGTGTGCAATTAGGGATGTAAATGATCCAAACCAAACCAAACCAACAGTAGTAGGTTTGATCTTGGCTTGTTAAGATTATTCGAGCTCGATTCGAGCTTCTATTTTCAGGCTCGAGCTCGGTTTGTATTGAAATTACTAAGCTCGAGAAGAGCTCGGCTCGTTAAAAGTTTGTTTACCATGTTAATCAAACCTGACTCGATCTTGATTCATTAATAGCTCGTTTGTCATGTTTAACAAGCCCGACTTGTTTTCGAGCTTGTAAAGCATAGAATTGAGCTCGAGTTTGAGCTTTATTCGAGCTTGTTAAAAATTAAATCTATCTATGAACTAATTAAATCAGAAATAAAATATAAATTCATTCATAAATAACCAAAACGACAAAAATAACAACTAAAAAAACATAAACTCATTATATTATTGATCAATATAAATTCATTATATTCAATTTAATATAATATTTAGGATAATAATTTGTAAAGGTACTCAACGTGTATATGACTTGGTGATGTGAATTTTTTGGGGAAAAAAGAATAAGTTGGTGTATTTCTGTTAATTTATTATGTTTTAAAGAACATTTTAGTATAATGATATGCAAGATAAAAAAATGTAATTGTGACTGTGGTGTACATTCATCTTTTTTACAACTATGTTTTGTGTTTAATTCCTTCCATTGACATTAGTACTAATATTTTTATTTGTCAACTCAACAAATGAGCCAAGTTCGAGCTTTCGAGCCACATAAACAAGCCGAGCTCGTGCTCGAGAGCCTATTATCGAACATGTTTGCGAGCCTATTATCGAACGTGTTTGCGAGCTCACAAGTCGAATATCCTTAGGCTTGAGTATGGTTTGATTAAATTTTCGAGCTCGAAATCGAGCTTGAGCTTGGCTTTGTATGATTAACAAACGAACTTAAACAAGCTTTTTATCGAGCCGAGCTTCGAATAGCTCGCAAACGGTTTTGTTCATTTACATCTCTATGTGCAATATAGTTTTACAGTTGTTTCTTTGATCTCATTCCTTCAATTTAGATTTTGATGAAATTGTAGTGAAAAACGATGTTTGTTATTCCATTGTCATTCCTTCGTCAGGTAGCTAGATTGAAAGATGCAATGTCACAAGTGTATCCAAAGCTGCAGGTACCTTCAGTTATTTTAGATGTGTTGACTTTCCGATGCATTCTGCATTGCCTTTATGACTGCTAAAATTTCATCTGGTAGCAGGAAATTAAGGTATCTGTTCAATCGGATTTCAGGCATCAAGTTTCACTTCTCGTTCAGCCAATGCAACAGGTATAGTACTATCTCCCCAATGAGGTTTCATTAAGATTTTCGTGCATAGAGTACAACTTTTGCAAGAGTAGTGAGCTAATTGAAATAAGATGTACTGGGGGAACCAATCTCCAACTCCATTCTCTTTTATTTTTTGTATTCTGTGGTTGGATGTGGATAGATGAAGATCTGAGAATCTGGTTTAAAAACATGACATATCTGATGAACTTATAACTTGAGGATGCTATGAGCAGTTGATAAATGGGAAGAAGCCCTCCGATGTGTTTGTCACAGCAAAACTCAAACAAATTTAAAAACCACTAGTTATAAAGGAACTTGCAATAGGATTGTAACTTTTTTTCACTACATCTGGAGTAACCTTTATACCTTCATCTTTTCCCTCCTACTCAGATGATGATATATATATCTACGTGCTCAGTACTCTAGTTTAGAATCAGTAAATGCCATCATTTTTTCATTCAAGTTGTGACTATGAGTTCCATGCTATTATCCCTTGCATTAAAAACACTTGATACATGATAAGAGAGAAGATGAAAAACACATCCAAGGCTCTGTGTATCTGCTTCACTTGCAATTTCTGAAATGTCGTCCTAAGCATTTAATGCCTGCATTGCTGTGTCTCTCGGTTGAGTGCAATTTATGTGCAACTTGTTGGTTCAGGCTCTAGATGCTGCCTTGACACATTATGAAGCTGATGTTCAGAAGAGACTTGCTAGGAGCGGAGAAAGACCTAACGGGATCGTGTAGTAGCAATTTTAATCTGCCATTATCAGCATTGAGATTGCATACGTAAATTGTACATTCTACAAAATTTTGTTAACCGTGTTCCTGACCAGGAAGAGAGTATCTCCATCTTTTTTTCCCAATTTCTTCGGTATGCAAACGTTGGACATAAGTTTTTTTAAAGGTTGAACACCATATGTATTTATACATGTTTCCCTGCGTTGAATTGGGAAATATCAATTATCTGTGATGTAGTGTACTCTCTCCAGATTAAAGAAAGGACATCTTGGAGAACAAATGTTAGAAAAAAAATCATGAAATTTACTGTCATTGCACGGGTAATTTTCATTTTCCTACTCTGAAATAGGAAAAAAAAAAGCTTCAACTTTAAATTGAGGATCCATTTCGTATAAAATAATGTCACGGACTATATCTTAAACCAAGAGTTTTTTTGTAATAATTCTTACTTATTCATGAACATCACATCAATGATTAAAATATTTATAACTTCTACATAAATAAAAAGCTGTGCTGCAGCTACAATATAGAATAAAGATATAATGATAAGTAAATTTACCTTCAACTATTTTAAATTGTCCAAAATGTCTTCTTAATTGTAATCGTTGCGTCATAAAATTTAATTTACTTTGGCATTTTTCGAAAAATATACTTCTAATCTAACGTTAATGCTACTTAACTGTCGATATAGGAATACTATATAAATACATTTTCATTTGTATAATTTAAATTAAAAAAATTGGAAGCCAACAATATTTATTTAATTGAAGAACGCTTGTTTGCACTTACAAGTTTCGAATAACTAAAATATCAAAAAGGCATTTCTTAATGATAAATTTTTGTATAAAATTTACAATTTAACTATTCGATATTCACATACTTTATTTCGGTCCAAAACTTTCTGATTGTGTTATAATTTAAAAGAAAAAAGAAAAAATATCTCTGACAAATTTAGATTTGGTGTCTCAATAGTTTTGTTTTTACTTCTTTTGTGTTGGGGGGGGGGAGGGGAGGGGAGGGGAGGGGAGGGAAATTACGGCAAAAATTGTATGAGATGATTTCACGGGTTATATTTGTGAGACGAATCTCTTATTTGGGTCATCCATGAAAAATTAGTATTTTTTATGCTAATAGTATTACTTCTTATTATGAATATGAGTAGAGTTGACTCGTCTCACAGATTAAAATCCGTGAGACAGTCTCACATGAGACTTACTCAAAAAATAAAATCTTTGAAATACGAAAAGTCATTTTAATTAATCCTTTTTTTCCGGAATAGTAGTTATTCATCCTTATTTTAATGTACTCTACTAGGAAAATCTTCGAAATTTTCATAAAAATACATGAGACATTTTTTTCCTCTCAACGAACATCAAAAGAAAGACCCAAATTCACTCTTTTCCGACTTCTGAAAAAAATTTCGACGATTTGAAACTTCTGCATCTAAACTTGAACCTGAGAATCTGCCAAAACAACTTTTAACGCACAAAAGACTATTTTTGAAGGAATATACATAAAATTTATTATTATTATGGTACTCTACACATTCCTCGCTCGCAGTTTCTGGATGATGTACATTGGAAGATTCAAGCGCGTGTTCTTAGACTTTTGAAGTTTAGGAAGATTCAAGTGTGGGTTCTTAAACTTTAGAAATAATATGAATCTCCTGAGAATGCACGGTGAACTTGTACGGCGTTTTATATAGTGATAAAACACATTTACATATCCAAAAAATATTATAATATCACATACTAATTTAATTTTAATCGGGAAAAGGTTTAATCCAATATACTATTGAGGCTCGATACCATAAAAAGAAAGAAATGTACGACTCTATCACTAAACATAAATTACAGCTAATACAAATCAAAGGTAACCAAACACATTGCTACTCAGAACCATGACCAATGTCTATTTCTAGTGAAGAAACGAAGCAGCTGAAGGGGGATTGGGTTTTAGTTCACACCAGTTTTTCAGCCTTCACACTTCGGGTAGACGCCTTCTTCTCATCCTTCCCAGCATCACCACCTTCATCATCTTCTTCATCTTCCGGATCAGCTAGATTAGTAAGTTCCTCCTGAATCATGAGCTTTATTGATGATTTTCTTGGTGCCAGATCCTCACTGAATCTTTTGGCTGAAATGAACAGGAATTTATTAAGCAAAAAACTAGCTGAAGGTAAGGGAACCTAGTGAGACTTAAAAGCTAGATATGAAACATTACCAAGTAGCTTCAGAACATCGGTGAAAGTAGCCTGAAAAAATATACATATTCAATATCAAGTCAGTTGAAACAAAACAAAAAACAAAAAAAGAACACGACTCAGAAATACAAGTGTAAGAAGAACGAATTTTTTTGATATTTCACTATCTTGACCATGAATGAAGAGAAAAGCAAAGGCAAGACAAGATTAATTTTCTTTTAAAGAACTTCCGAGCCATCAACAGACATGGCACAAATATCATTCTTACCAAACATAATTTGGTACTTGATTAAAGTACAATTAGACGCAACAATTTCGACAAAAGGACTACAGAGGAAATAAGACCATGTCTCCAGCTACAACAGCATTAAACAAGCAGACACAAATCAAAAGTATGAAAATGTTCAATTTGTGTCGTTCCTCCCATCATCTACCATCGTACGAACCCAAAAACATTAGAGAAAAGGACTTCTAGTACTCACAGTATTGAAGTCAACCTCTTTTAGGAGTTCACAAATAGCATTCCTAAGCTCATCGTCACTTGGTGTCACTTTAGCTTCCTTGGGTTTCTCTTTACCTTTAAGAACTTTTTTCCCTTATTTAAACATAAGCAAACAAAATCAGAATAACAATCCAGTAGAAAGAGAGAAAGTTTTCATACAATAAATAAAACAAGAACTTGAATTTTTTATCTGCAAACAATTGATCATGCATTTCTTACCCATGCTCACGCTTGATGGAGACTTCTTTGGAGTTGATGTTTTCTCCTTGACTATTTCATCTTTCTTTTTACCAGAAGTACTCTTTGCACTCGTACCTTTATTGCTTTTAGAGCGACTGTGTGGTGATTTTATAGGTTCTCTCTCAGGCGGAGGATCGGCCTTCTTAGATATAGTAACTTTCTTGGTTTTGGCTTTTCCAGTGGACCCCTTCTTCACAGAAGACTTGGCAGATCCTTGCTTCTGCTTTACTTCGTCCTCATCAGCTTTTTCAGATTCACTATCTTTCTCTTTACTTTCAGCTCGTTCAGACATCTCATCCTCTGACTTCTCTAGAATGCCATTTACATCTTCATCTTCACGGGCTTCATCATTCTTGTCCTCTGATTCATCTTCTGAATAAGGTCTGCCCTCCTTTGTCTCCTTCCCCTTTCTAGATGTACTCTCAGTTTTCTTTGCACTCTGGATATAACAAAGATGAAAAGGGTTTAAATATAATCAGCAAGGATTTTTTTCATATGGCTTGAGACATCAAGTTAGTAACTTAGTATGATACTACTATTTTAGTTCATTCTAATTTCAGAGCCAAGCTTCCAATTATGGGGGGAAATCAATGGAACGCACATGCTCTCCCAGTAAGCTTCTTTATTTTTATTTTATTTGCTTTGATTAAGGAGTAAAGGAGTCTAATAGGAATTAAACTAACAGTTAAATATACTTTATCCTCAGATTCAGGTGTCAAATGTCATCCTCAACATCACCACACAGACTGCATTTCATAAGATCGAGAAGATCATAGAATGGCGGACATTTTTAGTGATAATATGATTGATTAAGAAATGATACAATAAGTCGTGTGAAAACAGAGAAAACAGTAAAATACATAGAGAAAAGAGAGAGACTACAGACACATCATCATTATATTATATGAATAAAAAGCTTATGTTCAACATGATAACAATTCTTAAATATGGTGACAGTTCAATTATTGAATAAAATGAAATCTTCAAACTTTGGTCTGAATTGACCCTTTGTTAATGCATCAGCAATATTTTGTTCAGAGGTGACAAATGACATACAGATGACTCTGGTGTCCAGCTTCTCTTAAATAAAATGTCTATCAACTTCAATATGCTTTGTTCAATCATGTTGTACGGGGTTATTCGCAATGCTGATTGCAGATTTATTATCACAGAACAGTTTCGTTGGAGTTTCAAAGTCCATCTTCAGCTCCTCAAGCACTAACTTGGGCCATAATATCTCACATACTCCGTCAGCCATAGCCCTAAGTTCAGCTTCAGCACTACTTAGGGCTACCACATTATGTTTCATGCTCCTCCAAGTGACCAGATTAGCCCAAAGAAAGGTGCAATATCCAGTAGTGGATCTCCGATCTACGAGTGAACCTACCCAATCTGGTCAGTAAAAGCTTCAATGTTTCTTCAATTGCCTTTTAGAATAAAAGACCTCTTCCCGAGGTATTTAAATATCGTAGAATCTCGTAAACGGCCTCCATGTGATCCTCGTAAGGTGAGTGCATGGCTTACTACACTCGAGGCAAAAGCAATATTGGGACTTGTATGTGAAAGATACATGGGTTTACTTATAAATACAAATATATAAAAATTTTAGGGACTTTATTTTGTTGTATTTGTTACTTATCTAATATTTTTATTCCGTATGTTGCGCTTATCTGGATTAATTAATATTATTGTCGATTTGACCAAATGCGGAAATAAAATTAATTTTGGTGATAAGATCAAATAATTCGATATCAAGTATGAAAGACCCCAAGAAATATGGAAGGAGAAAACACTGCAAAGAATCTCGATAATTAAGAAAATAATTGATGGAGAGTTTTGAACCATTTTCCAATGTGATTTTACAGTACTCCAAGGACAACAAAATAGCACAAGAAAGGAAATAATATAAAGTAAAGAATATCTTTAATTATTTCCTTAGGCCGTGAATGTGACACTTGAAATTTTGGAGGAATTTTGCAAACCTTGTCACATCCTCGTAGAGTCCACCTCACCTTGTGAGATAAAGGAGTTTTGGAATGGGCAAATCTCTTAGATATTCACGTGGAGGCTTCAAAAAAGAGTTTTGGACTTTTAAAATTGGCCAATTGATGAAAGGTAAAAAAAGGCACTTCCCGTACAAAAGAGAGGGGAGCAAGGGAAGCACTTCACGTACATGAACAGAGGAGAAAGTAGAAGATGGAACTTGGAGGACATATGGCAATCTTCTCGGGGAACTTGGAGGAGGAAGGAACTTTTTTTTTTTTTTTTTGATAGGAAACAATATTTTATTAATAATGATAAATCCATATTACATTAAGCGGACTAGAGGTCCACTAATCGTAACCTCTAAAACTTCTAACAATACACATAATACCAATCTCTCAAAATATCAGAAATAGACCATCCATGAAAATTTTTATCTAGTCTAATCCAATTTGCTGTATTGAATTTTATTTTCCCCCAACATTCTTCTGAAGTTTCGTCAAGATCTTGGAAAATTCTCCTGTTTCTCTCCAACCACACATGCCAAGTAATTCCATGAATCACCATTTTCCAGAAAATTTTCCCTTTTTTGCCAAGCATTCGGCCCAAATCAGTCTGAAACAAGTCTTGTGTTATCTTTGGTACAACCCAAACCAAATTCAATTCTTTTAAAGCCCTTGCCCACAAAGCATAAGTGAATTTGCAATGAACGAACAAATGATCTTGTGTTTCCTCATGATTACGGCACAACACACACCAGTTTGGTGAAAGTGACCAAGTAGTTAATCTCTTTTGCATTACCTCGGCTGTCGGTAACTTCGAAAGGATAGCTGTCCAAGAGAAAATCTGAATTTTTGAGGGAATACATGTTTTCCAAATGATATTGTAGAAATTGAAACGATCTGAGATAGTAGTATGTTTGAAAAAAGAATTGTAGAAAGATTTGACAGTGAAAATCCCAGAATTATCCCCTTCCCACTTTTTAAAATCATCAACTCCTACCACCAATCTCACACCCTCCAAAATGCCCAATAGCGAAGTTAATTGATTAATCTCGTCTTCGCGGAGAGATCTTCGAAAGTGAAAATCCCAAGATATTGAATTTGAAGAAGAATCAATTAAAGCAAAATGAGAGACTGATTAATTATGGCACAAAGATAACTGAAATAAAGAATGAAACAAAACTTTGAGAGATGACACCCCCAACCAAATATCCTCCCAAAACCTTATTCTATTCCCCCCTCGAACCACTAGTTTAGTAAGTCGGTGATAAGTCGGGTATGACGCTGAAATAAACTTCCACGGGCATCTAAAAGTCACATTCTTAGCCATCCCCGCATCCCACCCATTTTCTTGTAACCCATACTTACTCTTTATTATTTTTTTCCATAGCGTATCATTTTCCACATTGAATCTCCACCACCATTTCCCCATTAAAGACATGTTCCGCAAGCACAAATTCCCAATGCCCAATCCTCCTTTTTCCTTCGGTCGGCATACTCTTTCCCATCTCACCATATGACAATGTGAATCTCCCTCATTTCCATCCCACAAAAAATTTCTCATGACTTTCTCCATCTCCCCCGCCACTCCTTTGGGTATCTTAAAAAGAGACAACTAATATATCGGCAAAGCTGTCAAAACCGAAGCAATAAGAGTCAATCTACCTCCTTTTGACAAGAACGCCTTTTTCCAAGTAGACAATTTCCTAGAAACCTTAATCATAATAGGCTCCCAGAATGAAGACTTCATTGGATTACCCCCTAGAGGGACTCCCAAATATTTTATCGGCCAATTTTCCCTTCGGCACCCAATTTCAGTGGCTATATTTTCCTCATCCACAACCTCTTGGTTTAAACCCAATAAAGCACTCTTGTCCCAATTAATCCTCAAACCTGACATATCACAAAAAACTTTCAAAATCCTTACCAGAAACCTTAAGTGTTCCTCCGTCTTCACAAAGAACAAAGTATCATCCGCAAACTGTATGTGTGAGACCTCAACCTTCTCTCGGCCCACTTCATATCCTCTTATCAAGTTTCCTTCCTTTGCTTTGTCAACCAATCTTCCCAAAACATCGACAACCATGTTAAACAAAAAAGGTGATAACGGATCTCCCTATCTAAGTCCACGGTACGCTATAGCAATAAAGACGTCAACACACAGTAAAATTGACTAGGAATAGATTCGATGTCAATGTACGGTATTAGGTGAAAATTATTCCACAAGATTTAATTCATTTAGATCTAATTAAATTCAATTAAAAACTGGATGGTTAGATTTAAATATGTTTATTAACTCGATGAATCGTTTAATAAATAAGTTGGAGATATCATCGTGATTGTGCAAGATTTAAATAATTAATTGGATTTTAACACGTGTCAACATAATAAAGTTTGGTGTTGTTGTGTGTCTTAGTCTTTTATTTGATTTGAACTTCTCCTTGATCATTGAATCCGTCGTATTTAATTGAAATTGTGTTATTTAGTTAGTTTAGATCAATAATTTATCTCTCTATCATTTTATTTATTTTGTCCATCTTAAGTTAAATAATAAAAATTCTAGTAATTAAATATTAGTCTATGTGAGATCGTTCCTCGGACTCATTACCATTTACTATTACTTGACCTAATCCACTTGCTAAAATTTATTCTCTCCCGAAATTGTCGGTCACTTACAAACTACACATTGGTATCTCCTTTCGATGTTACATCCAGTTTTTGGTTTGGTTTCATGGGAGTATCACTTGGTCTACGGCCAGTCATCCTTGTTTCCTCGAGAAGATCCAAGTACTTCCTTTGTGAGAGAGATTTTTTTCCTTGTTTGGGTAAATCCATTCCCAAAAAATAACTTAAACGACCTAGATATTTAATTTAAAATTCTGATGCAAGACAACGTTTTAATCTAGACATTTCAACATCATCACTTTCAATAAAAATTATATCATCTACATAAATTAAAAGTATGTTTTACAAACATAGTTATCTCAAGATAGTTATCTCACCATAACCATAACCAATCAAGATAGTTATCTCACCATTTCCAGTATGTTTCACAAACATTGTATAATATGTCTGTCCTTTAGTATAACCCTTCTTCTTAACAAAACGAATTAAAAGTTTCTGTCTTTAAGTATAACCCTTCTTCATAAATCAATGGGACACAGAGAAGGTCTCATTTAAAACTGTCGAGGTTGTTTTAAAATTTAAAACTCTTGATGGCATCCTATTAACCAAATAGGTAGCGGTGAGAATTGCTTCTGCCCATAAGTATTTAAGCACTTGAGCAGTAAACATCAAAGACCTAAGTACTTCAAGGAGATGTCGATTTTTTATCTCAGTCACCCTGTTTTGTTGAGGAGTATCGGTACAAGAACTCTCATGTGTTATACCTTTTGTTGAAAAAATGATCCCAAACATTTATTAAAGTACACATTCCCATCATCACCACTAAATACTTGAACTTAACTTTAAATTGTGTTTGAACCAAATTACAAAAGTGTAATTTTTTTTAAAATGTTGGTGTTTTAAATGGCCCCCACACGACTATGAACAAGTGAAAACGGTTTTAACGCCCTATATCGGATAGCATGAAATGTAGCGCGATGATGTTTTGCAAATTGACAAATATCATCTCAGAACACGGATGTATCCTTTTTTCTAAACAATGTTGGAAACAAATGCCGCAAATATTGGGAACTAGGATGACCTAATCTGCGGTGCCATAACATTACTTCATCATCGCTAGAAGTGAAAGAGGAGATACGTTAATAGTCTTTTGAGCTTGTCCACACAAGTCGTTACCATTTTCAAAGTAACAAAGACCACAAATCTACTTAGAATTTCCAATCACCTTCCCCAAAGAAAGATCCTGAAACACACAAGAGTTTGAAGAGAAGTTCCCACAACACTTCAAATCTTGACTCAACTTGCTAACCGAAAGTAAATTACACGAGAGACTAGGGAGATTTTTTGAGATAGCAATTGACCCTTTACTAGCAATACATACAAAGAACCATAACCAAGTTTAATTTTTTGGTATGTTGCACATGGATGGTAAGAAAAAAACAATCTAGAAAACCCTGTTATATGGCCAGTTGCACCAGAGTCTATTATCCAAAGGTAGGAAGGGTAGGTCGACACGTTAAAGGCTGCATATTGTAAGAAACTACCTTTTTGGGCAAGGAACAAAATGAGGATGATAACTAGGAAAATTGTACAAATTGGAACAACTTATACAGGTGATCTAATTTCTCCTTGCAGAAAGACGACGTCCCTGGTATGACATCGTTATTTTCCAGCTCCTCGGCTCTAGAATGATACACCTCTGAGCCACTTTTGTTCTGCTTGAACAGTTTCCGTGTTCTAATTTCTCCTTGCAGAAAGACGACGTCCCTAGTATGACATTGGTATTTTCCAGCTCCTCTGCTCTAGAATGTGATACATCTCAGCCACTATTGTTCTGCTCGAACAGTTTCTGCTTCCCCCCAGGGCTTTTGTTGAACAACAATGGCCTTATTGTTGATGTTGAATGATGTTGATTTCATTCGAGGAAATCCATCTTTCTTCCGAAGATTCAATTTTCCAAGTAATCTTGAAGATTCATCCATGTCTGCTGGTTGCAAGCAGTAAAAAAGCCCAACATCTGGGTCACAACCTTCAAATCCAACCGTTTGTATGTGGGCTTGATTTTTTTTTCCAAGTTTTTTTCCTTTGTTAGGCCAGCCCCTTTTCTTCTGGACCAGCGTTAAAAGCTTTAATGGTAAATTGGGGTGGTCAATTTCTCTCTCGCTAGGGTTTTTCAGCGACACAACGAGATTTTCAGAGCCATGGCTGTGATATCATGAAAACAAAGAAAACAACAAAATATATAGAAGAAAAAGAGAGACTACAGACGCAACACCATTATATTATATTATATTATATTATATTATATTAATAAAAAGCATATGTACAAAGGCCTATATTTATACATTAGCAATTCTTAAATATGGTAAATGTTCAATTATTATTCCCTGATTTTTTTAGGAATAAAGTACTCTTGATTATATGAATTAAAATCTTTCTATATCTCTACAGCATTTTTTTGGTTGAGCGAATCAATTTAGATAATAGTTATTAAAGTTGTTTAAACGATTAATTAAAATTAAAAACTTTTAAACAACAAAATGTGTAAAACAATTAAAATTTGAATTTTAAAAACTAATTAAAGTAAACAGGTGTATTTGAGGTATTTGAAAAATCATACCACCACACATGAGTTTTGTCTAATTATGCCAAAGTTTTATAATATAGTATAGATAATTAAGATTTTTGAAGAATAAAGTATATATAGCATCAAACAGAGAATCTATAATCTACCAAATATCAACATTAGACAACTATTAATTGGTGCAAAAGCAAATAAGAATAACCGCTGCATTTGTATTAACAATGCCATTATTAAGGCGTTCACGTCGGTCACTGGAGAGTGATGTCTGCGCATGTAGGTTCTTTGCTCGCCATAACCCATATTAAGGAGGATATGGACAAGGAATAATTTCAATTTCAAATGCAACAGTCATTCACAACTATAAGTTTAAATAAATTTTAGGGTTCTCTTCTTTCCTCCATTGTATCCAATCAACACCCACTCAGTTACCAAATAGTCCTCCACTTGACACTTCCATTTCATTCCTGCATCATGACTGGCCCCACCCCCTTTCTCCACTTTTTTCTTTACCCAATTTCCTTCCATCTTCCTTGTTTCGATTGTTCCAAAGGCAAAACCACGAGATGTCATACTTCAAAACCATAAACAAAAATGTAGCAACCAAAATACTCTCCTTCCCTCAAGCTACTACAATGGAAATTTCGAAAAAGGTTTATTACCCAAAACTAAATTAAGTAATGCTTAACCCATCACCTCTGCGCTGCTACCAAAAAACTTCTTGTTCATGCCCCATATCCAACAATGGCAGCAGCTAGTGCAGTTGCTGCTGTCACCAACACTACAACCAGCGAGTTCCAAAGGCCACTACCACCTTTTACCTTTACTTCTCTCATGTTTCCTTTTTGTTTTTCTCTCATTTCTCTACGAACACCTTTGAGACACTTCTGCGGTGCCATTAGCTTGGTTGTGCAGTAACCCAGTTTGGAATTAAGATTCGGTTTTGGGATGAAAGTCATCGTCAGTAGTTTTTTAAATGGCGTTCTAGTCCAATGCCCAAAACTTTGGGAAACTTTGAAGATAATACCTAGGTTTATCTCTTCATTTTCAGATTCTATGGCCTTACGGTAAATTTAGGCTTCTTATGATGGAAAACACATTTCCCGGCAAGGACAAATCTGTCAACCAAATATGTAAACAATATGGCCTAATGCCAAGCTTAAGGATCACAAGATGTAAACCAAATGCATGATAAAAGCTTGATTATTATAAAAACCCGTAATTAACCCGAGACTACAATCAGCCATAGTAGATAAAAGACATTATAAAAATGACAATCAGATTTATGGTTTATATACTGTCCCCAAGTCATCAGTTAATAGTTACACGTAGTTTCCCAATCTTGAATACATAAAAAAGCAAGTAAGAATCTCAACCTAGTTCAATTTTAATCAAGAAAACTTACCTTGGCCGAGCCTTTTGAAGGAGTGCTACTCTCCAACGCTGACTTGCTGGCCCGCTTTCTCTTTTTGCCCTTGCTTGACTGGCCAACATTCATGACACTTAAAAAATGATTGAACCAAGTGGAGAAAAACTTAAAATTGAAGCAAAATTAAAAATATATAAACTTATTCACTTAAAATATGGAGGAAAAACCAAGAAAAATAAGCAGAGTGTCAAACCTGTTCTTTATCCACAAGCAATTCAGCAGTGGTTGCATGAGGGGCCATCAAAAACTCAATCAACTTTGAGATTATATCTTCCTGAATATGAGAGAGTGAAATTAATGATACACTTTGATAGGAAGTAAAACCTCAGATAAATAGTGAACTTGCTCTTGAAGTAGGAAGAATATCACAAACCTTTCTCGTATTAGCCTTGGAAACTGGTATATCAAAAAGATCACAGAACTCCACGAGCTTCTCTTTGACAATCTTGTCAAGTTTTTCTTTTATTTTTATGGTTTGCTTTTCCTGAGACAATGTTCATAAAGAAAAATTAAAGTCAAAACATTATAAAGAGCCATATAGATCATATACAATGGATTAGTAAGTTATTCTTCACCTCATCGTCATGCCAAACAAACCCAGAGAATCTTGACATGTTGTTCTTAAATTCAGCAGCCTGGAGTCACAAGCACAAGAAGTTTAACCAACTACAGACTACCAGTAACATATCAATGGTGGCAGATGGAGACACCAAGTTAATGTTCAGCTTCATACACTTTACGTGGAGGAAAACCAAGAAACCTACCAAAGGTTAGTTCAAGTGTGTAATATTTATGTAGTTGAGAGTGAAATATAGATCAAAGACACAAAACAGTTAATATCCCATGATGACCAAACCAAGGAGTTCAAAACGCACCACTGAAGATCGTTTTAGAGAATAATCATGCTCCCTTTAAACAATATGATATGATGCTTGACCTAAAATTTCCAAGATATTAAAAGCATTACCTTTCCTCTCCTGCCAAAAAGAATATTATGCAGCAATCTAAAGGTATCATCATTCTTCTTTCTTGACAACTTGTATGCCACTGTAACAAATAAGCGGTTGAAAACTACATGAGATTCATTCATACAACACATATTTGTAATAAATTTCATGAGCAGCAATTGCAAGAAGAATTACAAGTATTGTCACAGCTAAACCATAGAAAGATACGCAAGTTTTACACCCCACTGAATGAACATAATGATATGAATTTTACCAATCACAAACTTTTGTGTACAAATGTGCCTGCATGTGTTTGTTGGAAAAAGAAAATATTCCAGCATTTCGGTAAACAACATTCTTTTCTTTTTCCGAAAGATAAAAATAGCAACTCACATTCTGCATAACTGTGTACAGACCACAGTTAAAGAGATAGATGAGATGAAGCACTTTACTGAAAAATGTATAAGAAGTCGTATTTTACACTGCTAGCAAAACCTTATCAAAGTAAAGGAAATACACATTTTACTTCGGTAGTAAAAATTGAAAGATTTTAGCAAGACATAATTCCAATGATTTTAATTGATATACTGAACCTAATGCAAAGTAATATAAGTATATAACAACATGAAATCCCTGAATTGCTTATAGTAGCCTGAAGATATGGAATTTATGACATTCCTTATGTTTAATTATATACATGGCTTTCAAATGATAACTATAAATCCCAAATAAAAAGTAGAAATATGTTAATGCATTGTATGTGATCATGTGATCGAAAGTTTATCAAATCATCACTTGACAATATATAAGCAATATGATTGTAATGCTTATCATTTCATATTGGAAGTGTAATAAGAAGAGGCAATCCCAATCAACTTGAGACAAAAGGTCTGAATCGATGGAAAAGAGCATAGTAACACTTTTCCTTGTTAGCAAGACACTACCCATGGTTTCTTAACTCACAAACAAGAATTCAGCGATCAGTGGATAATATGTTTTTAAATTTTAACGTCATTATAAACTCTTGTGTTTTACGTTTAAAGAATAGAAATATAGTAATCAGTCATGTAGTACCATCACATAAAATATTTTTCAGTAAATAAACTCCTGCCCATGCCGATCCCACACCCCAGGAACAAAACAAAAGAAAGACAAGTAAACAAAACCAAGTTCCCACAATCCTAGGTATATTTTTTTTTTTGATTAGAAACATTATTTTATTTAATTATCAAAGTTCAAGTACAGTAGGAGCGGATGAGTGATCCGCAATCACAAAAGCATAGATTACAAAGACTACAAGCAGTACCGAGGCTATTTTGTCTTCTCCATATTCATATAAAGAAATTGTAAAGGAAAATCTTTGCTCCTTGAAACTGTACGAAGGAAAAGGTAACTTAATGTTTACATAATTTAATAAGCTAATACATATGGGATCTGCTCATGGCACTCCCTTGCCAAAAAAATAGTGACAATATATTGTTCCCGCCTATGTTGCATGGAAACGGGTACGAGTGTCGCATCGAATACGATACAGATATGGCAATACTGCAAATTTTGAAAATATAAAACACGATATGACTATTATACGACAATTATTAGAATATCTATAAATAATGTACAACTTCAGAAAAGTGATTTAATAATTTTTAAAAAAAAATCCATTTTTTTCGAATGTATCCAGAAATGTATCCCCGCTGTATCTATGGCGTATACTAACCGAGTCCAAGACGTATCTGGGTGGTCAAACCTACAAAAAGTCAACAACGCGGATTTTGCCATATCCAACACGAGACACGGATACTTCATGAAAAAAATTTAGGAGTATTCGTGCTTACATAGGTTCCAGCTTAGTTAGAGGTGATTAGAGTCTCCTGATTATGTTAGGAATATAGTCTAATATATTTCCTTATAAATCTAGGTATTTAATCGCATATAAGATAGCATCATTTATTATTTAAATGAGCATTCTACGTATATGCGACGAGTGCACAAACAAATAGCATATTCAACCAGCTAGTTAAAAGCAATTAAAGCTTTACATGACAAATTTTAGATTCTAGTCAAACAAATAGTGGTAGGGGCCAGGGGGGCTTATCAGAAAAAGTTCCCAGTAATTTCCAATTATCAACCTCACATAACAGCATCATTCCCAAATTTTTACGGTCAATTATATATTTTGTCTGTCGTCAAATTCTCGTTTTCAGAGTGGGCACCCTAACTAAAAAGGAGGAAGTAGAGCCGTCTCTACTTTGTTGGAGCATGCAAGAATGCTGGGAGTTGAGTGACTGGGGGTTTGGCTGTTAGAGAGCTCCCCAAATAGTATCCCTAGCTGGTATATTAAACGCAAAGATGACAAATCAAGATCTCCCATTTTACTATCTCCCAAAATCACAGCATCGCTGTTGAATAAGATATGGAAGGAATATGGTTTTCATCAAGTGCGGCCAAAAAAGTAACATACTCAAAAGGGAAAATTGTTAAATGTTTGAAACCTGCGGTTATATTTCCTTTTCTGATTCTAACGAAAGATGGAACCAGAAGCAAAACTGTTTGAATTGGTCCGACTGCTGCAGTTTCGGTTACAGTTTCGTTACAGTTTGAGTTTGAACCAATTCAAATTGATAACTATCCTTAAAAAGTTGAAGTCAAGAAAATAATACCAATACAACTCACATGGTAATCAAACTAATAAATGTTCATTATTTAGCATTTATATTACAAAATATTGTGAGGATTTAATTGTTTATTAAATTAAAATTAAATAAAAATAGGGATTAAATTTAATTCATATAAATTAAGTAGTTTAATCATGTAACTAAATTATCCATGTGTACCAGAAGATCATAAAACTTAATATTAATGAATGGTTTCGGCTATGGTTACACATAATTCTGGTTCAGTTTCTTATTTTTATGAACTTAAGATTGATTTACGGTTTCATCTACGGCTACACATGGTTCTAGTTTCAGTTTTTTATTTTTAAGAACCGTAACTGAAACTTAGGTCCTTGGTTCAGATTCTAGACTGCGGATTAATTGCTAATGAGCTGTTAGAAGAAGGGAGGAAAAAGAGGAAAAAAGGATGGGTGTTGAAATTGGATTTTGAGAAGGCATATGACAATGTGAGTTGGGAATTCTTGGACTTCGTTTTGCTGAAAAAAGGATTTGGAAGAAGATGGAGATCATGGATACAAGGCTGTATTTCGAATGTAACATTCTCGATCATGATTAATGGGCGGCCGAGAGGAAAAATAAGGGCTTCCAAGGGCATACGTCAAGGAGATCCTCTATCTCCTTTTCTTTTCAATTTGGTCGTCGATGTGTTAGCAAGGCTGATTGACAAAGCCAGAGAGTGTAATCTTGTAAGGGGAATAGAGGTTGGTACCGAAAGGATCGAGATCTCACACATCCAATTTGCTGATGACACACTATTCTTCGGAAAGGAAGATGATCACATAGAGTTCATGGTTCAAGTGGTTAATTCTTTTTGTGAAATGTCCGGACTAAAAATCAATTGGGAGAAAAGTGCGTTGTTAGGAATCAATCGTGACCAAAGAGAAGTTGAAAGATTGGCACAACACCTAGGGTGCAGTGAGGAAAATTGGCCAATTATTTACCTGGGAGTACCGTTGGGTGGAAATCCGTTGAGAGCATCGTTTTGGGAACCCGTTGTTGCTAAGATGAAAAACAAATTGAGTTCGTGGAAGAAAGCTTTTCTGTCAAAAGGGGGAAGATTGACATTGATTTTTGTCGGTTTTGAATTCCATTCCGATATACTATATGTCTTTATTTAAGATCCCCAAAAGTATAGCCGATTCAATGGATAAGATCTCGAGGAATTTTCTTTGGGATGGAGCGGATGGAGATGATCACATGCATTTAGTTTCATGGGAACAGGTCTGCCGACCGAAGGAGAAAGGGGGTTTGGGAGTGGGCAAAATTGGTTTAAAAAATAAGGCCTTGCTTGGGAAATGGTGGTGGAGATTTGTCCATGAAGAAGGAGCATTGTGGAGGAGAGTAATTGTTAGCAGATATGGGTTACAAGAGAATGGTTGGGATGCGGGGTTAGCAAGAAATGTGACTTTTAGATGCCCGTGGAAGTTTATTTCCAGATTATACCCGACTTTTAAACAGAAGGTCTCTATTAGAGTTAGAGGAGGGAATAAGGTGAGATTCTGGGAGGATAGATGGTGGGGGGATTCCTCGTTTAAAGATTGTTTTCCTGCTTTGTTTCAGCTTTCACAGATACACAATTTGCCAATTTCATATTTTACCATTTTCGATCCAATCTCATTAAATCATTCTTGGGATTTCCAGTTTAGAAGAGGGTTGAGAGATGTAGAGATTGATCAGATGTCGGAGCTATTAGGTATCTTAGAATCGGTGAGGTTAGTGGAAGGGGTAGATGATTCGATTGAGTGGTCTGGGGATTCTTCGGGTATTTTCTCTGTCAGTTCATTTTACGATTCTTTCTTTCCTCATACCTTATTTCCTACTTTCTCCCTGTATGATTCTATCTGGAAAACACCGGTCCCAATCAAGATTAAAATATTCTCTTGGACAGCTTCTTTGGGTAAGCTTCCGACCTCGGAGATGATTCAAAAAAGATGCCCAGGCATTGCACTTTGCCCCAGCCGCTGTGCCTTATGCAGAAATGAAGTAGAAACTCAAGACCACATCTTCATCCACTGCTCATTCACGACAAATTTATGGGCTCGAGCGTTACAAGAACTTCAATTGGTTTGGGTTATACCGAGGTCAACGAAGGATTTATTACAAATGGATTTGGGACGGCTTACTGGGACTAGAGGTAGAACTTTTTGGCAAGTCGCGGTTCTTTGTGTTTGCTGGACTGTTTGGTTGGAAAGAAACAGAAGAATCTTTGAAGACATTGAGGACAAGACCGACAGTTGTTGGGAGAAGATCAAGATTAACGTTGCCATGTGGATTGGAAACCATAAAGATTTCTCGAATGTATCAGCTTTAGATTTGATAAGACATTGGGAATATGTGTATCACTGAACTAGTTTACCATTTGTTGCAACTCTAAGACAGTGAACTTCTAGTCCACTGATGTACTGTTCAGCAAGTTATATTAAATAAAATAATATCGTTTCCTATAAAAAAAAAGATATATCTAGGTTGAAGAAGTTCACAGTCAATAAGAGTTTGGAGCTCAATGTATTACATGCATGGTGTTTGCATCTCTTTTCAAGTATTCATATAAGATTTTTAAAGCTGGTTTATATTCTTTGATTTGATAGTGAGAAAAAGAAATTTCAGTATTGTCGGCAAACTAATTATCCCATTGTAGTTAAATTTAATTTTACACTGCTATTTTTTAGATCTTAAATTGATTTATTTGCTTATGAATTGTTTGAAAATCAATTATTTACATTTACTAATTCCCACGTAAAAAGCAAAAAATAAAGAATTTACCGAGCATGGAAAGAATTTATTGCAAGTAAAAATGCTAATCCAACTAATTCATTTCTCTAAAACCCACAAAACTCCATAAATTCCAAAAAGCAGAAATATAAGAGACTCCAAGTAATTGCAAGCAGCAAATTTAACAAGGTCATGAGAGACTCGTGAGTCCAAGAATTTCATTATATTCGGACACAATAATGAGCGAGCTCACATAATCACAGCTAAAATTGCCGGAAAATAAACAACAATATAGAGTGAAGGTGCATATTCAGTTCTCTTCGCTGCATAGTCGCACACAACCAATACACATTTAAGGCCCACAACCAATACACATTTTAAGGCCCATAACCATTTGCATTGCTAATAAATGCTCTCAAATGATGATGCTCACGAAACTTTTGTCAGCTAATGTAGCGATCAACTAAAGAAGGAAGTACAGAAACAGGACAATAATCCAGTTGACACATGTATCAAGCTTGGTTTGCATAGGTGTATTTAAAAGAGTTAACAAAATTAGAAAAAAGTATACCGTTAGGAATATCTTTTAGTGCAGTTCCACGACCCTGCCACATATAGCAATACACAAAGGAGTAAATTTCAATTCAATGATAAGATATTGGCATTTCATAGATTGAAGGATTAGATTATTGCAGGGTCATGGAAAAACAACGAGCAAACAAAAGGTAAACCTTTTCGACATGGAATTCCTTGGCGGCATCCTTCTCAATGGTGGCCACCAACCTTTCCACAGATTTCCGTTCACGTACAGGCCGGTCAGTTGTGTAAGTCACTGGAGTTTTTGGGTCCTCCTTTTTCTCTGTTGATGTTTCATGTTCTTCGACCTTTTTTTCATTTGATGTTTTAGGCTTCTGCTTCTTGTCTACAGGTTCCTTTTTCTTAATCTTTTCCTTTTTGCCAGCATCATTCTTTGTTCTCGGACGCTTCTTCGTCAGACCTTTCTTTGGTTTAGGCTCTTCAGACCTTTCCTCATCTTCCACTCCAACTTCCTCCTCAACCTTATCTCCAGTTTCCTGGGTTTTCTCCATTACCTCATCCTTGGCTTCCACCTTCCCTTCTGCAACAATTGCTTGCTCATCTTCTTCTTTATTTTCTTCCTCTCCTTCATTATTCTTCCCTTCCTTCACTACCTCTCCATTTTTTACTGTTTCTTCAATTTCCTCGGTTTTATTTATCTCTTCATCCACATCCATATCATTAGCCTCGACCTTCCCATCATCCTTTTTATCTTCTTCCATTGCATTCATTTCGCCTTGATGCTCCTCTTTGTTATCCATCACAGCCCCCGGCTCTTCCTCCAACTCAGTATTCCCATTTTCCAGGGACTCAGGCTTATCAGGTACCATATCTCCCTCACCCATAACAATTCCCAGTACAAGTATTTGACCTCACCAAAACACGCTTTTGAGATTCAAAATAAACCGCACACATTCAAACACAGTATCCTAACTAATCAAAGTAACAACTAAATCAGAAGAAAAGAAAGATCTTGAAAAGGAAAAGGAAAAGGAAAAGGAATGATATCTCTACAAACTGAATGAAATAAGAAAAACCTACTCAGTAAACGCACAGTTGATGCAAATCCAAATGACAATTAGCTTAAACCTACACACAGGAAAATATCGCATGCAAAATTTAATTAGATATCCACACCGCAAACACATTACAAACAACTACACGCAAAATCCACAATTACACACGGAGATCTTACAATCACGAACAATTCACAGCCAACAATCGTCATATCATAAAGAAAGTTAAAACAAAGCTTCAGCTTCAGCCAAAAAAGTAGCAAAAAGCCAAATTTTTTTAAAAAAAAAAAAAAACCCTAACCCGAAGAGATACAAATTTGAAATCAAATCAACACAAAAAGACCAAAAATCAAACCCAAGTAGAAATACAGATATTTAAAGAAATCAACACATTAAATGAAGCTAAAATGATCAAAACAGCGCGTATTCGGAAGCTTACTCTCAAAATATTCGAAGCTCAGTGTCCGACTGTGGTGATTTTGTAATTATCATCCTCCTCGCTCGCCGAGTTCCCCGCATCTGCTATTTATAACTCGGACTTGAAACCCGGATTTTAAATCCAGTTTAATGCCATGTCAGATCGTAGGATATACACTAAACTAACGGCTAGCACATCTACCTCCAGTAATGGACGGTCCGGATTGCAAGTTCGTTAGACAGTCCTTTTGTTGCTGGACTTTAGCACATTTAAATGGGCCGCACGTCTTCAGCTTAGTTCCGTTAGTGGGCCTAATGGATTGACATGGGCCTTTTTACCCAGTTTTTAAGATTAGGTCTGAACATGGTTTTCTCATAGCTAATCACACAACGCAAATCATTTTAGTACACATGATAGGATAAATATGTGATATATAATATAAGGATAAGTTAAAGATAAATAAGATGTATGTGATATATAATATAAAGATAAGTTAACGATAAATAAGATGTATGATATTATATTTAATGTTTGGTATGATTTTAATAAGAGTGATTAAATTTATATATTAAATTGTAATGACAAAAATTAATCTTATCATAACAAATTTTATAATTTTAAAATTGTTGCTTGAGCTCATATTTACTTAATTTTATATATTATATAAATATAATAATTGAGCCCTTGATTTTGTGAGTCAAGTCAAATCTCAATTTTTAAAGTTAATCGAATGATACTAATAATTTTATTGAGATTTATAAAAATCATTTATATAATTATCTCGAGTTCATTTATATAATTATCATATTATATAATATATAAAAGTAAAAAAAATATATTTTTTTTATTTTAATTTTATATTAAGGTCGAAAAGTAAGGGCTTTTTACAAGAGGAAACTTTAAATATTTATAAAAATCGTTTATATAATTATTTGAGTTCAAAACACCATTATTTTGATAATATATAAAAATAAATAAAAATATTTGATATAGTTTAAGATTTTATATATTGAGGGCAATTAAATCATATGTGGTGTTTTTTATCATTAAATTAAAATTATCACATCTTATAAAAGGAGTATTTTATCCTTGTATAAAATTATTTATCATGGACAATATCACGAGCTTTCTAAAAAAATACCAAACGATTTATCAATCACTGACTTATTCAGTGTGCCAAACTATACCTCGTAAACTTCGTTCCTCGCTTCTTTTTTTTCAAGGAATCCCTCATATTTAGGTTATAAATTTTAATACCCAAGGCAAAAGATCCAAAATTATCATACGGAATATTCATCTGATTAATTGTGAAATGAACATTTTTATTTTCTAAAAATTAACAAGGCATTGTAAATTAAATTAAAATGATAAGAATTATAGTAAAAGAGTTAAAGTAATATCTCTAATAAACATATAAAAAAAGGAAATGAATATTAATCGCGTAAATATAAAATTAATTTTGATAACTCTATATCATTAATTAAAAAAAAATTAATTATTATAATGAAAAACGAAAATACTTTAGCTATAAGATAAAATCTTGAGAAAACGCCATATGAAACACGACCAAAATGGAAAAGCAAATAAATATCTACTCGATTAATTAGAAAAGCATAACCGATCATTTACTGAGAGCCTCAAAACCTATTCAAAAAAATCTCCATTCTCGTGTAAAAACCATCTCCCACAAAATAACAGTTTGCTCTTCATAGGAAGCAAGAAACGCAGAAAGGAGTTCTCTACAGAGTGAAAAGAAAAACAATTGTTAGCTACTCATCTTCCAATATTCTATATTTACCTTATACAGCAAAAATGAAACAAAAATAAAGACAACAAGCTCGTCGAGAACATTACAAATTTCTTTTGCCATATTAAGATCACCGCAATGGGGTAACAGAAATAGCTTTTGTTCAAAGTAGAACATGACTATACAACGGCTTTCATTTTCAGAATCCACCTGTTTCTTCAGGGGAACTTGGCTCCTTGATATCCATCTAACGTCTCCAGAAATTACTCTGCTGCTTTTGCTCTTGCATCCTCCTGAACATGAGGCAAATATACGTCGAAATATTTGCAGCAGTTCAATAGTCGTAAATATAACAAAGGTATGCAACAAAGATTTACCGCTGAGAAATAATTTTACAGTGTATACCAAATCTTTTACTCATTCGGACAAAAGAATTTTAGATCTCCCAGACATTCATAAAGAAAACATTTTTAAAAAAGGAGAGAATGTATGAATAATACGGAAAGCGAATAAGATCAAATAATTGAACAAGGCAACATTCTCCTCCTCACGAGTACCAAAAAAACAAACCTTTGATGCTCTTTGGAACGCTCCATGAACTCTTTGGCAATATCACGGCCTTCATATGAGGCTAGAACAGTTCGAATATCAACTGGTCTGTGTTTAGCAACATCTGCACTCAAACAATGCTCCCTGTTTATTTAAAGCAACGATTGGAACAAAACTCCCCAAAGATCATGTCAGTTTCGCTGTGAGAGGAATTCTTACATTCAAGGAATGGAATAAGATGTAAAAGGACAGTGTCGTCTGCTTCTCCTTCCCACTGTTTTATCGGAACACAGTTTTCACGCTGAAGACAACTCTCTAGGGCCTGACCACTAATATATAGAACTTTTGCAGGATCCCTGTTAAGCATTGAAAGATCCTGCAGCCCGAATTGCTTATAATTTTCAAAAAGAACAAAAATATAGCAAAGAAAAAGAAGCAAAAGTTTGAAAACAGAAACCAAAAACAATGGATAACAATATTCCCTAAATTCAAAGCGAATGTATCTACCCTAAAGTGTTTTCCATCTGTGTATCTCGTTGCATCCCTTGAAAGCCTATAACGAATACAGTGCTTTGGATCCAATCTTTCAACAACAGGATCAACATACTGAAATGACCAGATAGAAATATTAAAAATTTAGAGATACCAAGAAAATGACAAACAAAATGAGGAAAATGTTTCCATATCCAACATATCTTAAACATTAACGCTTACCATACTTAGCTCGTCAGAATATACTACAATTTCATAAAATTGAGCTAAATGCTCCAAAAAAGCATCTACTCCAGGTCTTTTGAATGTTCTCCACCCCCGGTCACGCTTCAGATGGAAAAAAGACAACACATCACAATGTCAACTTAATTACATCTAAACTTGAACAACGAAAAAGACAAAACTCATGAAATCAACCTTCATAGGAAGAGAAACCAAATGAGAGGGAAAATGCAGACTGCTAAGACTGAGTGTGAGGGCAGAAATCAAACATATTAAACACAAAAGAAAGACGCAAAAATAACACACCTTCCAATCAGAACAAATTAGTGTTTTATTCAGATCAAGAACAAGGGTAAAAACATGTTGCTCCAAAGGATGCAAATCTGGCAGGAGCTTGTCAGATGTTGGTTCAGTAAAACCCTGTAATGAAGCAATAAAAGGTGTTCCAAGGAGGAATAAATTATAAAAAGAACTGCCTTTTTTAAAATTGTGAAAATGCTATTAGTTGTTTACCCGAACGTGTTCTTCGGTTAACCGTCTGAGGTCCAGGTATGTGTCAACTAACTTGGCAGGCACTGCAACATGTAAACACAAATGAAGCGTCATGAAAAACAGACAAGATCATTAAAGCTCAATACAGAGATGAACTTGTACAGAAAACAAATAGCAACAAACAAATTTAATTTTTTTTCTTACCTGTCACTGCAGCGGCTCGTACATAAGATTGAAATTTCTGCACGAACCATTTGTAATTTGTTAACTGTAATTCTCTAGTGATTATAATTTCAAATACTACATCTGCAACACAAGTATAAGCCTCGAAAGATGAAACATATTAAGAAGGCTCACACAAGTAGACATATAGGTCAACTATCTTTTAGTAAAAGACAGCTCCTCACATCAATAAATATCTTTCCAACAAAAAAACTATTTCAAAATTAATCAGAAATAATAGGTAGCAATATAAACTTTTCTACATCATGGGAATGGAGTCAATGGACAGAAGCATAGAGTATAAGAGTACTGTTACACGCACGTCATAAGTAGATGCATCTTCCCCGACAATAATTGCCGAGTCACGAAAGGCCTTTGTCTTCTGATCAACCTCATCCAATGAGTATGCTGCATACAATGTCAACTTATATTTGACCAATAACTTAAACCAAAGTCAAACAAAGATATTCTATGACATAGCCCAGCAGTTCAAAAAAATTTCAAAAGCACTTGCCACTCCAAACCAAGACCATAATCGACACGTTTATGAAAATCCAATAACCAGACAAGGTGGTAACGAGCTTGACTAACAGTTTGCTTTTCATTTTATTATTTGTGATTCATAGGCAAACGTTAGGGAAAAAGGAAGGAAAGACAAGACAAGCTAGTAGCTTCATAGATGCAAAGAGGCAGTTAACCCAGGCATCTATTCTAACTTCATTTTGTCATTATTATGTATGAACCAAGAATATAACATAAGCAGCACATCTCAAAAAAAAAAAAAATTTGCGAGAAAATAATGCCAATTAATATTATGAGATGCACCAACAGAGCAGGAGCCAAAAAGATGTAAAATAATATAAATGAAAATACATATATATAAGCATCATATTGCACAACTATGCAATATATAAAAAAATATGAAAAACACAGTTGAAAGAAATAAAATTTAGGGTCGCAGCACCGTGAGTCAGTAAATTCAGAACAGGGCAGCGGGCCTATGCAACAGCCATCTGAATACTTCATAATTTTTATTCTCTAATTTACCAAAAATAAATGAATCAATTGAGAAATTCGGGATAATGCCCATTTTCGTCCTTTTCGTTAACCGCTTTTCCCGTTTCAGTCCCTCGTGATTTTTGACTGCTTAATTAATCCTTCATGTTTTCAAAATATTCCCGAATTGGTCCCTACCGTTATCCTGACGTTAAGGTTAACGTTGACTTGTGAAAAACGGTAAACATTAGCGACGGTTTTTCAAAAGCCGTCGCTAATTAGCGTCGCTACTATTTCCATAAAATAAATTTTAAGTTTTTTTTAAAAAAATTATTAAAATTAATTTTTTTTATTTTATGAAAATATTAAACCGTCGCTAATTAGCGACGGCGTTTTAAACACCGTCGCTATTAGCGACGGTCTGTTAAACACCGTCGCTAAATAGCGACGCTGTTTTAACGCAATTAGCGACGGTTTAATATTTCCATAAAATAAAAAAATTTAATTTTAATAATTTTTTAAAAAAACTTAGAATCGGACTATGCTAACAATATTAATGATCTTAACTAACACTTAAAAATTTACAAAAAATTAAAGCAAAAAAGTTTACCTTTTCAAATTAAACAATTTAACTTTTAAATAAGTAAATTTATAAACCCACATATATATACATGTAAGGATTAAATAATTTAACTTTTAAATAAGTAAATTTATTTATTAATATAAATATTAAAAATAATTTCAAATTGAATATGTTATATATGTCAATTAATTATTGGTTCAAAGAAATTAATAAAAAATCACATGTTATAGTTAAGTACAAAATTTATAAAATTCTATTAAAAAAAATCTACAAAAGTCTATAAAAGTCTTGCAAAAAAATCTACATAAATCCACATAAATCTGTTTATAAATCTGTGAGATTCCATAAAAGTCAATAAAAATTTATCAAATCCATAAAAGTCTATCATTTAAAAAAGTCATTAAAAGTCATCAAAACTCTGAATTGAATACACCCCACTTAAAATTTTTCTCTCTTACACGATTTTAGTTTCGACTTAGGTTAAACTTTTTCGCTTTAATTTTTTGTAAATTTTTAAGTGTTAGTTAAGATCATTAATATTGTTAGCATAGTCCGATTCTAAGTTTTTTTTTTTACATTATTAAATTTTTTTTTTATTTTATGAAAATATAAACCGTCGCTAATTAGCGACGAAGTTTTGAAAACCCATCGCCAATTAGCGACGGTTTTATAAAACCGTCGCTAATGTCAAGTCAAACCGTCGCTAATGTCAAGTCAACGTTAGCCTTAACGACAGGATAACGGTAGGGACCAATTCGAGAATATTTTGAAGACATGAAGGATTAATTAATCAGTCAAAAATCATGAGGGACTGAAATGGGAAAAGCGGTTAACGAAAAGGACGAAAATGGGTATTATCCCGAGAAATTCATTCATAGAGTGCACGAAAAAAAGGCACCATTTATCCACTTAAAAAGGTTTGATATCCGCACCCCCTATCCATCAAAACACGTGTGGATTCTAAATGAAATACGTAAGGGAGACACAAAGCCAACATATAGGCGAGTGTATATCCACTTAAAAACACGGATGAAAAATTCTAATGGTTCACATTCTCGATCTCAAGACGATATCATATCCACTTAAAAACACAGACGGAAAAAATGCTAATTGTTAACATGCTGAGGGAGTCATAAAGATTAAAAAAAAAGTGACGCTATCCATTTCTAATTTCCGCATTACCGACAAAAACAGTTTTCAAACATGCAGCAATGACACATTACAAATTTGAAATCACAACATTCCCATCCCAAATCGCGGGAAATCATAGTAGCACTATTAAAAAACATGATAATCACATTAATGTCAAAATAAAGCCTATAAGTGATTTCCTGAAAGAAACTAACCATAGGTGGCATAGCTAGCAGTGGCAACGCCACCAGTAACAGCGGCGATGAGGCCGTACTTGAGAAAGCTCCAAGAATTCTTCTTATCACCGGATACCGCAGGTAAAGTCGGGGCATCACTCGGCGGCGGAGGAGGCTGATTGCCAATAATCGAGGATGCGATTATTGGATCTTTGGGAGGTTCTGTGAAAACGGCCGAGGGTAATCGGCTATACTTCCTGGAAATGATCGTGGAGATACGCGATCGGTAAGGGTAGACGGCGTACATTATTGAAATTTATTGTAATCTAAATTAGTGTGTAAGAATGCAGAGACGTGTTTTAGGGTTTTGTGCCGGTTTTTTTGAGTTTATTTCATTTTATTCACGTGAGCATTGTCTTCATGATAACATAGATGATCAAGATTTGCTCATATATATATATAAGATTAATTTTTTAAAAAAAAATTGTATGTTGAAATAAAGTGAAAATAGTATCCATATAAATAGGATCTCATATGTGGTTTTTGAGACCGAAAGAAATAGGACTGGGGCGGGTGAGGGATTTTTGTGAGACGAACGTGCCCATGGGTGGTTTTACTTAGTTTTAGTATTTATTATTAATATAATTTATAAATAGAATATTTCAGATATAGTTTGAGTCGGGATATTTTTGTTAAATCAATTATAATTTTGTAACTATGTTTTGTGATCAGCTTTATTTATATATATAGTATCGCTTCTTTTCCTTCTTCATTCGAGATGTATTTTTGTTATAGGTTCGAGTTTTCAACCGTGAAATATGAATTTTGGGTTTATCTTGTGAGTTTTGTGATTCAAAATATTTATTACAATTTGGTATATGATAGCTTGAAACACTTTGGATGGTTTTGTAAATTATGTACTCCGGAAAATGAAAGTATGTGAAGCGTGGAGATATCTATACTATTTTATTAAATTTGAGACATTTAGAATAACTAATTTTGGTGTCATGGTCTGTTTTAATAATTATATATATTAATAAAATGTTAAATTTTAATGCAAGTTATATGTAGTTCACTAGATAGAATCATTATTTTTTGGGTTTAGGATATAGATTCAATTCTTACTGAAATCGATTTTTTATTCTTTTATTTTGCAATTTGTTTTTTATTTTATATATCAAAATTATAGTGTAGTCTCTCACTATTTCTTATAATAATATTTTGATCCTCATTTAAATATAAACCAAATGAATTATAAAAAAAATTATACAAGCACGCAACGTGTGCATCGGTATATTAGTTCTTATGATCAATCGGTAGCTGCTTCAGCTCCCAATCTCGGCACTCGAGGGCAAATTAAACTTCCCTGATTTTTGTTGTAGCATGTTTTTAATTCAAGCTTTGAAATGTTCTCTGTAAAGGCATTGTTTGGTACATGGGATAAAGGTGAGATTGATAAATAATCCCCCTTATCCCATGTTTGGTACCTTTTTAAAAAGCTCATGATATTGATAAATAAATTTTGAGAAAGATAAAATATCCTTTGTAAGAGGTGTGATAATTTTAATATAATGATAAAATACATTACAAATGACTTAATTACCCTCAATTTAAATGCATTTAAGTTAATGTTAAATATTTATTAAATACATACATATATACAAATATATAGATACATATATATATATATATATAGTTAATTTTATCCTTACAATTCAATATATAAATTTAATCATTCTTATTAAAATCATACCAAAAATTCAACATATTATCTTATCATTATATTTATCCTTGATTTATTCTTATTTTATATATAACTTACTTGTCATATCCTATATACCAAACTGCACTTTTACGAAGACATTTTACTTTAGTGGACTCAACGAACTAAAAGGTTGCTTCAAAACCCTTGATTTGTTTTCTCGTAGTATTTTTTTTTTCTGCTCAGCATCCAAATTATACCGATAGTTTCACATCATATGAAGTCATTGCATGTAGTACCTGCTCCTTAATTACGAGACACTACTTTATTTATCTTCTTTACTATAGGAACGGATCCAGACATATAGAGTGGCCGAGGCAGATAAACTGGGAATGAGGCATCCAGGTCGCCCAACTGTCAGGCCCGTGTATCATTGTAATCATAGGAGACTTACCTTCAAGATTGGAGATCCAGTAGATGGCTGGTGGAGTGATGGGTGGTGGAAGGGGCTCATATCCAATTTTTATGGAGTAGGTCTCTTGTGAGATGGTCTCACGAATCTTTATCTGTGAGACATGTCAACTCTACCGATATTCACAATAACAAGTAATACTCTTAGCATAAAAAATAATATTTTTTCATGGATGATTCAAATAAAAGATACTTTCACAAAATATGACCCGAGTCTCACACAAGTTTTTTTTTCACTCTTATGATAGTAAAAATGGGTGTTACCAAATGTACATTCCAGGTTTGTACACCCACCCACCCCTTTTTTTTTATGGATTCAGAATTTATTTATATCTTATGCATTTACAATAGAAACCCAGTCTGACATCAGGTGAAAGGTTGTATCTGAGCTTTGAGTTGAAAGACCTTAGAGTTTGAAGAGATTGGGTCGGTGGACGATGGGTCTATGTCAAGCCAAATCCTAACACTTTCAGCGTCATATCTTCAACCATTATGGACACCAAGCTTTCGAAATCGTCAGCTGTTTCTAAAGAAGCCAAATCCGACCATTATCCAACTTTCTGTTATGAAATTGTCACTGATCACAAACTCAGTGCCACTGAAGAGGAAATTCATGACTTTAGCAGACGTGAAATTGACAAATCTCCCTCTAAAAGACGTCACTGCAACAACGAGCAGCAGCAGCATGTACATGAAGTATTTGAAGCTGAAGAAAACGAGAAGTACACTGACCATGCCCATGAATAAGATTTGAAGAAAAACATGGATTATGCCTTGATTGATGCAGAAGTTCATGATAAAGAAAGTCCGCTGAATGTAACAGTAGAGATGATGCTAACGGTGGAATGAAAGACAATTTGGTGAAACTTGAAACTACTGAGCTTAAAAACGAGGGAGAAACGGTGATAATTCCGAATCCATTGCCCACATAAATCACCTCTTGTTCATTTTAATCGATATTATATGTTCCCATTGAGTTTTCCTTCGTAGTTAAATTAGTTGTACATGATAATAGATCATTCGAGGCATTTTAAAGTAGAGTATCAAACCGCACGGAAACAAGTCTAGAGTCATCTTTAAGTTTCGGTGCATCAAACCGCACAGGATATTCTTACAACACATCGAACTCTTCCTCTTTGTCCAAGAGAAAGTAGTGAGAGATTGACATCAATGAACACAAACAACCAGCAAAATCTCTAGTCACGGTTGACATCCATGTGATCAACACTCGATGGATGCTGCAAGATTTGAACCAGATGTTTCGACTTTCATCCCGAGAAAATAAGTTATGGGTAAGAGACCACATATGAAACAGAAATAATGCAAAATTATCCATCTATTTTCACATACAAATTCTGATTGAGACATAAATCCTTTCAGCAAAGTTATTTTCTGTCCCAACAAAATTTATTAGTTCTAATTCTCGGTTCCCATACCAGACACAGGATGTGGTATCTGATTTAAACATGCACAGAAACAAAATTAACAAAGATCGGGTTCTGAAGGGATATCACACACACTCGTCTGCTCCGAAGATGTGGCCCAACTTTCGTCAGAATCACCCATTTCTAGTACTCTATGACTCATATTCTGAAACAAAGGGCTTTCAGAAATACAGGATATCTGCTCTCCAAGTGAAGGGTCTGCTGAGAAATTAACAAGCGCCTCGACAGCATTGTCTATGAGCTCATTGGGCTCATCCTCTAACAATATATTGAGGAGAATCGGTATCACTCCAGAATTTGCAAGGGCAACTCGGTCAGCCTTGTTGCAGCTCAATTGTGCAATGGCTCCAGAAACTCTCTCTTTAACATTGGAGTTCTCGTCCTTCAAAAGCTCGACGAGAATTGGTATTGCACCAGCGTTTTCCACAACAGACATTGAGTGCTTGTAATTTGACATGTCCTGGATCACATCAACAGCACCAGGCTTCGCTCCATCTTTTTCTCCTCTGAGGAGTTCCACCAGATGGCCAGCAATTGTAATTGCGTTCTCTTCATTAACAGCTAAGATGCATAATACATCCACAGCGATTTCCTGACCAATGGGGTCGGAGCCTTGAAGTAGCTCGACATACAAAGGAATGACTCCAGCTTGAGCAACAAGATTAATATGATCGATGTGTGATGCGATAACACCTAGTGCATTACCAGCCACCAATTTCATGGAGGGATCCCCATGCTTAAGTAACTGTACAAGAACAGGTATAGCACCTGCATCCACAAGCGTAGGCCTTGCACTTTTAATCAATCCAAGTAAGCCGATTGCTTGAGCAGCTCTGGTTCTAGAGATCAAGCGGCCACAATTGGCTGCCTCAACGAGATGATATACATTCCTTGAATTCAGTATATGCCTTCTAACCTCTCGTGTTAGAGCCAATGCACTCAATATTTCATAAAGAATATCCTTTACATCAGAACTGGAATTTAACATACCAAGAACAATCTCCAGGCCATGGTTGCTAGCTACCGTTCTGCTATTTGAGTCCCAAAATGTTACAAGATTTCTCAAGCACTTTAACAAAGAAATTTGCAATCTACCTTCAGTGTTGGGCAGCATGTTTAGAAGAATAGGAATCGCGTCAGATTGACCGATAAGGTGGGCTAATCTGCCGTCCCCTTGTGAAGCAAGGCATTTCAAGCAGTAAGCAGATGCTTCAAGAATTGATGGATTCACTGGACTTTCAAGAAGACCAACGATCAATGGCACAGTAAGTGCCAAAATATTTTCTGGAGCATGTCTGGACATCTTAGCCAGCTTGATTGTGGCCTCAACTTTCAGAGCATCGTTCCCGCACGTAATAGCATTAGAGTATAGTTGGAATGCCTCATTCCAGTTCCTGCTATTGCTACTCTCTGCCAGTTTGCTCTCTGAACATTCAATTAACATCGGGGAAGGAAATGGGGAAGCCATCTTTGCGCTAATTAGCAAGATCCAACAACGTCAAGTACTTGTCATTTGTCCACAGAAAAACCATTTAGCAAGCTTTGGTCTTCACCTGATGGTATCATAAGCAGAAAAGCGAACGCTAAAACAAGTTAAACCAATGATATTATGCCAACCCTTAATTCCTTCAACTTCATATCGTCGCATGAACACAAAATTTACATACCCAAGTTTCTAAAATAAGAAATAAAAAAATCAAGCCTAATCTTTCGTTCAATATTCAAATGATAGAAAAAAGATCGATCGTGTAACATATCAATACCTGTGGAGGAATCGATGGAAGAAGAGAAATGGTAATATTTCTTTATGACTTTTCCAGAATCCCTTAACAACTGTATCGTTGATTGAGACATAAAATCCGTCCACTTATTTGGTATTTAGGATCCGGATTAACGCTCGGTTTGCCGGTTCAACCAGATAAAAGGCCACATATACATGATCAAAGACAAAATTGTCACGCAATTCCGAAACCCGTTGCAACAATAATAAAAAATCAGAATTAATTCGAAGAGAAGCAGAGGTAGGAGAAACGATCGAATTACCTCATCGGAAGAAGTTTTTAATTTTCCATTTCCAAGAAACTGAACAGGTTCCAGAATCTTTATACGAGGAACAAGTTTCAGTCAACGGGGCTTCGCTCTTCGGTCCAATGCAGAGTCGTTGTAAAATAATTACAAAATTTTGATTTAATTATATTTTTAACAAAATTCGGATTGAATTGTTGTTTTTTACATCTCATAAACTATAATAATAATGGATAAATGAACTAAAAAGTGACTTGTCAAGATATTATGAAATTACTAAAAAGTCTACAGAAAGCAATATATATCGACATAACCTAATGTTATTCTATGCTAAATAAATATTTTAATTTTTTTAAATAATAATAAAATCTACCATCGTTAATCTTCTATCTTAGTCAAACACTTATCTATTCTATCAACTTCAATACTCTTTCATATACGTAAATTTTCTATTCTTTGTTTTATTAAATCTAACTAATTTAATATTAAATCTATTTTTCACAAGATTTACAATGAGATTATCTCATAACTTCTATATTTTTTTATTTTATATTATATATTTGAGTTGCATCGTCACGCGACTCAAAACAAAACAGATTTTTCAATAGAAACCAATATGTTTTCATGTAATAGAAGGTAACTTGATTTAGGATAACTGGATAAGGTTGGTCCGACACGCTTGAACATTTTATTGTCATCTATTTTATCATATACTCTTTTATGTGTTTTTTTTTTTTGTATTTAATACACACATATATTTATATAATAATGGTACGTAGGATTTTAATATAAAAACATATATAAAATTTACTGACACAAAATGTATGTTTATTATTTTATTATTCATTAACAATTATCATCTAAAGTGATTGTTTTATCAAATCACTCAAAGCTAAAATACAGTATTTTTAAAATTATACTATCGTAATTATATGTTATAAAAAATTAGTATATCTAATTAGATTAAAATAAAATTTAATATATATTCACGAAACAAGAGAATATAATATATAAAGTATAATAAAACAACAAAAGAATTATAAAAATAAAAAAATTAATGATACAATAAATACTATTCGTCGACATGAGTAATAAATCAGAGTACGTCTCTTGTGAGACGGTTTCACGAATCTTTATCTGCGAGACATATCAACTCTACCGATATTCATAATAAAAAATAATACTCTTAGAATAAAAAGTAATATTTTTTCATAGATGACTTAAATAAGAGATTCGTCTCACAAAATACGACTTGTGAGACCATCTTACACAAATTTTTACCAATAAATTAATGATTTTAAATTTTAGATCGCAATATAGGCAAAATTTGTGTGAGACGATCTCACGGGTGGTATTTTGTGAGGCAGATCTTTATTTGGGTAATCCATTAAAAAGTATTACTTTTTATGCTAAAATTAATACTTTTTATTGTGAATATGGATAGAGTTGATCCGTCTCACAGATTGAGATCCGTGACACGGTCTCATATGATACCTACTCCGCAATATATTATCCATAACTAAAAATAATCATTTACCTGAAAAAGTATAAAATTGTGTTTGATGTAACGAAGTCAAGAATTGGAAATATAAGATCATGTTCTAAAATAATTATCATAAGCAACGCGTGTAGATAGACATTAATATGCAATAAAACAACATAATTTTTTAAAAAACTAAGAATGTGATGATAAAATATTATTCGTATTAATAAATTAAAGTTTTAAAATTTTAAAAGATAATATTTTATCCACAAGTGATAATTACAAGGCTTCCTCGTATCTGCATACTTATATATTTAAAAACCATTTTCCCCTCCTAATTGTCAAAAAGCCAACAATAAAAAATAAAATACTTTTTTTAATAATATTGAAAAAAAAAACTGCTTTTCCTCTATTTTCGTTGACATTATATATCCCCATTAGCTTGCCTTTTGAAACGGTCCTTTACCACCTGGATTTTCCCAAATTGCCCATTCTTTATTTTAAAATATTTAATTATTGATTAATTTAATTTAATATTCCTAATCAGTCGATTTATTTGAGTAGTCATTTCTCATTTGTTGGGACGGAAAATTGACATAACCCATTGTCTAGTTTTTCGGAATTGACATTGACACGATAAATTGGATATATTATATTATATTACATTTAAAATATATAATATATCTTTTATTTAGATCAATATTCCAGTTATCTAATCAACTTATCATACAAATTGCATTTCTTTTTAATTTCAGTTATCCATTTTGAACATAAAAATTCATGTTAGAGGATTTCACATGTCAATTTTGATATATATATATATATATATATATATATATTATGACAAAAACTTGTGTGAGACGGTTTCACTGGTCGAATTTGTGAGACGGATCTCTTATTTGAGTTATACATGAAAAAGTATAATTTTTTATGCTAAGAGTATTACTTTTTATTGTGAATATGAGTAGGGTTGACTCATCTCACAGATTAGTATCCGTGAGACATGAAATCCACTCATATTCTATTTAAATAGTTAATGAAAAAATTATTTTTTTATGTTAAAAGATTGATTCGTTTCATGAATAAATATATTGTGAGATATTTATTCTATGGAATTGCCACTAAATGATATTTTATGCATCCTAATCATCGATCTTATCATTTCCTAGTGTCAAACTTGTTTTATATTTTTTTAAGAATCTAAATCATAAATTATATATAATATCATATAAAATAATCTTGATGTATTGCCAACCATCAGATTGAATCACGAAAACAATCCAACGGCTGATAGCGATCTAAAGGAGGCAGAAGCGGACACAGTCGCCGCGAGTACACGTAGGTTGTACTTTGGCGACATTTGTGCTGCAACTTCCGCACATTGGAATTTCCGAAATTTGGAACTGTTTGATATAACAAAAAATGGTAAATTTGTGAACTCGACGAGGGTACTTTCGTAACACAAAATCAAGCTGTCATCAACCCACGTCGTAAATCTAGGAATTTCTTTTGTTTATTGATGTGATATATAAGATTTCAAATCATTTCCCTGCTGTACATGAAATGATAAGCATTCCCCGAATCTCTCTTCTTTTTTTTTTTCCAAGAAATACAAAATTTTGGAAATTCCAGTAGAATATAAGAAGTAATTTCACAGGCGAGAGCTTGTCAAAAACTCTAAAGCTCCTCTGTTCGTATACAGATAAATAGTGATGATGTATTTTTCTTTTCTGATCAGTTGAATAATAACTGAAGGTAAGGTTTCATCATCCATTCTTGTTTTGGAAATGTTTCGTATTTCCGAGAAAAGTTTGATTTTTGATTTGAAACTTGGTTCACTTGTTTGTTTCCTTGAAACTGTAAAATTCTGGGTTTTCTTTAAATTTGTCTATATATGTCTGTGTCTGTGTGTATAAGGCGCGTTTTGGGTTGATTGTTAAAAACATTTTACTATGTGGTTTCATGTGTTCTTTTCCATGTCCGGGTGATTTTATTTGCAAGATCTCTTTTTGGGTGCATGGGGCATTGTTGGCAACTTAATATTCGATTTATTACTGGTTTTGAATACTGTTTCGTTTCGGTGTTCTGTCACAATTCCAGCCTTTTTCAGCGCTGTTACGGATTATGTTTTTTTTAAAACTTTATAGTTATCCTTTCGACTTCTAGAATTGGGAAATTTTACGTGGGGAAATTTTTTTGGGAAGATTTTCAATTAGTTCATCTAATCCCCTACCGTGTTTAATTTATGTTATTCAGTTGAATTCCTTTGTTCATTTGTCTGCTTTTTTACTTGTTATGTTTTGGAATTGTGTTTAGAAGTTAACTTATGGTGTGTTTCCAGTGAATAGATGAAAAATGGATTCATTCCAAGCTGCTAAGGTTGTTCATGATAGAATCTTAAAATTGGAACCCGAACTCATTGGTCGGAAGATCGCAGGGTATGTCTTCTTAAAAGGTCTTCCTGATCAAGAAATGATTCGGTTGGCTATGGCGCCGGATACTGTAATCCACAACTTGATTCAAAATACCAAAGCTGCTCTTCATTTAGCCTCACCACCAGTCATTTCTCCCCCAATTTCGCCAAACTTGAATCCAAGCCCGTTATCGGGTCCTTCTATCCAGTTTCCACACTTTTCGCCATCTTCACCGCGCACCTTGTCGAGCCCGTTTCAAAGGGTGCCAATGCCTTATTGGAACTCTAAGCCTATGCTTAATAAGCCGATGACTTATTCTGATCCCATACCTGAAGAGTACGGTTTACATACTCAATTTAGTTTTGATGACCCGTTGGAGACGATGAGTTTAGGCCCAAATGATTACTATAGTCACGAAGCAGCATTTGACAATTTTGTCATTAGGGGTTGCCGGAATTCTCCCAACTTCATGGATTTTCCGGTTAAGACGTGTCACTATTTCAGTAGGGGGTTCTGTAAGCATGGCAGTAATTGTAGGTTTTTGCATGGGGAATCTTTTCCCGATGTCTATACCAATGATTTTGGTCCAAATTCATTTGAAGTTTGTGCCGATGATCAAGCCTTTTCACCAGGGTCCCTCGAGAAACTTGGGCAAGATATTGCAGAGTTAATAAAATCTCGAGGTGGTAGCCCGGTTTCAATTGCTTCTCTTCCTATGATATACTATGAGAGATACGGAAGAACTCTACAAGCAGAAGGGTACTTGACTGAAAGCCAGAGACATGGGAAAGCCGGTTACAGCTTGACGAGACTTCTTGAACGCCTTAAAAACAGCATTAAGCTAATTAGCAGGTGTGATTGATTCGGACCCTTTTTTTTTATTGGTTTTATCGGTTTATTCGAAGTGAAACTGAATCTTAAGTTGGTTCAATATGTGTGATTTAGGCCTCATGGACAGCATGCTGTGGTGCTGGTGGAAGATGCTTCAAAATATGTGGCAGATGTTCACAGTGACATAAACGACCCTGGTCCAGTCGTCAGTGGTTCACGTCAGATATATTTGACGTTCCCCGCAGAGAGTACCTTTACCGAGGAAGATGTTTCCAATCACTTTAGGTAACTTAATTTGATATTATTTCCCATTGCAAGTTACATGGTTTTTAAATTAATTTTGAAGGTGATTCATTTTTTTATGGTATTGTTTATAGTTCTTTCGGTCATGTTCAAGACGTAAGGATCCCATGCCAGCAGAAAAGGATGTTTGGTTTCGTAACCTTTGCAAGTGCGGACACTGTGAGGTTGATTCTGTCGAAGGGAAATCCGCATTATGTTTGTGGTGCACGCGTTCTTGTTAAACCTTACCGTGAAAAATCAAAGCTCATTGATAGGTATACTTCCGGCTTTACCTCTACCGCGACCTTAAGACTTGAATATGAGTCCATCAGTAATTCTGTGTATTTTTATGTAATTGTTATTCTTGCCATGTTTTTCTTCCTGTGTATCTGATGACTTCATTTTTTCTCGTCCTTCTATCTTGGTAATGGTCACGGTTTCTGAACAATTGAAGGGTGTTTTCTTTCCAATGCAGGAAGTATCAAGAACCGTACTACTATCACTCGCACCCAGTGGATTACGATACCGAGCTTCAAGCCAGTAAGACCCTTATTCATAAGTCCTGTCTCATGCTCTCCAATCATGGACCACAATCTTTTGCGGCAAATTATTTGTCCGAGCTTGTATACATTGATGCACGTATACAATTAAGAAATCCCAAGTCTTTTCCATCGACTCATTCTTTTTGTTGCAGCAGGATTGGAATCCTCTCGGCTGTTTCGACGGCAGCTAATGGAAGATCAAGAACGTGCCCTTAATCTCGAGGCAATGCGTCTCTCACAACTCCAATTATCTGGCAAAACTCTACCTACTCAGTCTTGCTTGGGCTATTCCGTGGATGATTTAAAATTCCCCAAAGGTCGTTTCAGGTTTTCTTGATTTTTACTGCATATATCCTTAAACCAGTTTGGTTTGAATTCTTCTGTCGGCCAACACTTTATTAAAGGTTTTGCGGACTACAACTTTCGCAGGTCGCATCAAATTCCCATCGAGCTACAACTATTTCCTCGATGTCATGAATACTGGCTCTACTAGTGACAAGCACACCACTAACAATTGCAGTGATCAGGAGAGGTTGGCAAAACTTATAGTATTCAAAATTTATAAATAAAATTTGAAATATTTTTCCACCACTGTATATTTCTCGCCTTCAAATACTTCGTGCAAGATTCAATTCATTCCTAAACTTTGGTACTTCTCTTTTTCAGTGCTCAAGGACTTAATCTACCCGACAGCCCATTCACCGTTGGTAGCAGCATTTCTGCAGTCATATAGGTTCCGCAGCCCTTCCAAAGGGAGACAAAGGATTTATTGAGTTAATAAAGTAGACGTTTTACAAGCGAATATCAATAGTTTGAACGTGACAGTTTGTTTTCTGCTATAACTTTTACTCATCTTGGTAACTAGCAGAAGCACACAAGGATTACATAGGATCGATAGAAACACATAGTCCTTGTTACTCGGTTAGCGACTTCTTGTTTCTTGGTTTTGCGTTGAAGGTTAGCGATTGAAAGCTGATAGAGATCTTAGGTTCTTGAAAAAGAATGATACATAGAAGTTAGGACTTAGTCGATAAAGCACAGTATGCTAAATAGTGTATCTACATACAGAGATTTCTGTTTTCTTAAGAAACTGACCAAAGGTGATATATGTCGACGGATGATAGTTTGAAGAACTTATTTCAAGACCGATTTCAGTGCTATCCTTTTACCTTTAAAGAACATCATTAACTCATTGTCTAGCCTAAAAATAGATATCTTATATTTAAGAACAATTTTTAGTTTTCTATGTTAGCTAAATTTCAGTTTCAACACATTATCTATGTGCCTAAAATTAAAAGTTTCCTTGCAATTTATTTGTACATTTTCTGTAAAGATATCCGATGATGTGTTATATTTCATTCCTAACAAATGAAGGCTGTCAGTGATGAACAAATAGCAAAGAATGTGGAAGGCAATGATTAATCAACTGAAAGCACTTAGCCATGGTGGTGAATATGAAGATACTAATGATACTCATACACTAATGAAAATACAGTTTACTTTACACACATTATCTTTATTTCAATTAATAAAATATTAATTTTTGTAAACATTATCTCTATACCCATTAATTAAAAAAATTGGCACCAAAACAGAGAGGATTTTAAGCTAAAATGTTTGACAAATTTTTATAAAAACATGTAAATTTAAATGACCTGGCCCCACCACTGATTCTGAACGTATTCCACTGTTGGCTTCTTGTGCAGTGAACAAGCACACTAGAATGGGAAGAATACAAGGGGAAAAATGAAACGAATATAGTGGACTATTATTAGACTACAGAAACTTGAAGCCCACTATTGCCTTTTATATTTCTTAGCAAAATATTTGAGCAGTGATCTCAGGCGAAAATCTAGATATTCATCTAAGCTAGTCCCTGCCCAGTGCTGGCAAAAGTATTCATCAGTTGGAACAAGTGAACTAAAAGGAAATGGCCCTTTCGGAGCTTTCTTCAACGAGACCAAAAATCGATGGCGGGGTCCGATTCTTTGGTCCAAAGACAAGCTAAGATACGTTGGATATTTGATCAGAGATTGGACCCTCATTTCGAAGTTCATTCATCGATTACATATATTCATGTTTCAGATTTCCTTCCAATGACAAAGAGAACACCTGTTCGAATAAAGAAGTATGTTAAAGCAATCCACTCGTGAGAAATTTATGAAACTAACTTATAGAAAAGTACATACCTGTGTAAGACTAGTTAACCCTTTCAAAATGTCTGAATTGTGCAGACCAATACTTCTCAAGAAATTGATTCTGGGGAATAAACCATCTTTAATGCGTGGTGAAGGATTTGAGGAAGTTTAGTGACCATCTTGACTATACTCAGTCTGGGTGCTTCCAACTCCTCCATTAGAAAACTGAGACGGGTATTCCAAGAAACATCTATCCGCTGAACCTGGATTTGAGGACTTATCCTCTAGCAAGTACTTCACTCTCGGTTTCAAGGAATTTTCTACTCTGTAAGATAACAGTGATGGTGACGCGATGAACTTGTGGGGGTGAAGGGCTGAGCCTTTTCGTACCAGTTTGTGTAGTCCTTTGTATGATCAGAGCAGTTTTCTTGGATGTGTTTGAGGAGAAATACAAAATGTCATCACTTCTACTATTAGAAGTGGCAGAATATTGTATGTTTGTCATTTAATTATCATGGTTGAATGTGTGAGTTCATTGTCATTATTACAATTTGTGCTGTTTGATTGTATTTTGTGTGTCCTAGAAACAGATTATTGTTATTTTTATTGTATTTAGATCATTTTAATTGGGGTCGTACCTGTTTTAAAATATTCCCAAAACAAAATTAAGATCCTTTATTTTAATTTATTGTTTTTACAAGTTAAATTATTCTCTAAAGGCTGCGTTTGGTTTGAAGGATAAAATAAACTAATGATTAGTAAGTAAATGATAAAAAAAATGATTGTTGTAGGAATGTAATATATGGTGTTATGTTTGGTAAGATTTTTAAGTGTAGGATAATTTTAAATTTTTTGATGAAAAGACAAAATTGCCCTTCCCCTTCTCGACGACGGCGGCGGTGGCGGCGGCCGGCCGGCCGAAAATGGTCGGCCGGAAACGGCCAGCGGGGGGCGGGCGGCGGCCGGAAATTTCTGCCGGCGGTCAGCCGGCGCCGGCCGGGGGGCGGCCGGAAATTTCTGCCGGCGGTCGGCCGGCGGCGGCCGGAATTTCTGCCGGCGACGGTCGTGGCGGCGGCGGCGGTTGGTGGCGGGAAGTGGTGGTGAGTTTGAATTTAGGAGAAGGGTAAAATTGGAAAAATAGGATGGATTAAGAGTAGGATAAATAATCCTAGGGGATGGGGAGGTATTATTTTAACCTACCTAATATAACCTAATCATTTATAGGAATGATTGACTTGGTTAAATAATCATTCGTACCAAACGCCGGATAAAGTGAGATAAAATAATCTATCCCACTTTATCATTCAAACCAAACGGACCCTAAATGATCAAAAATATCATTGTTTTTATAATTGGGCCAAATCTATGTTTGGGAAGTATTACCAATGGATTTTACTAATTCACTCTAAATATTTCAAAGAAAATTAGATAATCTATTTAAAGATTATTCAAAGTTAAGCTTTTTTATTATACACCTGATTGTGTTAAGTATTGTTGAAAGAGATCTACTTCATCAATCATCCATTGCGATCGTGTGGTTAAGTTGTGATGAACAGTCTGTAAAACACGACGGATACAATCCAATGTGATAGGTAATGTTCCTATTTAATTTTTGGTGATAGTCCAATTAGTATTTATATTAGTTGGCCCATTCAATGTTAAAGCCCAAATTGCTTGTAAAAGCCCAAGCCCACTAGGCACTCTCGAAATTCCTATAAATAGAGGATGTCTCTCATTATTCAAGGTATGCTCTCATTTTTCCTCTAAAGCTCTTAAATTCTCTGAGTTTTCTCTGAATTGTTTACTGACTTGAGCGTCGGAGTGCCTACGCCGGGAATCCTCCCGGCGCTTCCTGACGAGTGTTCGTGACGCAGGTGACACCCAGCAATTAACCGTGTATTGTCTACGTGGATCCGTTTACCAGCCAGGCGAGCTCGTTTACGGGCCAAGTGGGCAAGTTTATTTTAGCTACATCACAATGATATTCCGATCAAAGAGGTAAAAAGTTTAATTTATTATACATAAGCATGATACAATCCAATGACATTCCGAACAAAAGGTAAAAAGTTTAATTTATTATATGGATGCATGATGGACTATACACACATATATATAAAAACATATTTGGACAGACTCGATAGATATAACAATGTCACGTACCAAAAAAGAGTTCAACGATGATTTTGTAAAATCTTAAATAGAGTGAAGAGTTTAAACTAACTTTTGATAGATGATTGAGTAAATTATAATTTTAATTAGAAATTAGAGATTTATATTTATCTTAACTTGAAGAATTTTTTTTAAAAAAAAAAATAATATGGTGCAAACTAAGGTGAGTTCTTGGAAGACGTCGGCACCGCGTGAAACTTCACCCGGGACCCGTCAAACATATTAAAGTATCATCATCTCTCTCTTCTTGTTTCAATAATTAAACGAAGACTTGGGAAATTCACTTGATGTTCATGGTTAAGTCGATGCTATTTAAATAAGCACTGTCTCTACATGATTTGGATGCATAAGATTCACATACATATATGATTTTAAAAAAATTAATGGACCTCATCCCGTGTATATGTGACTATTGATTCTATCATGTGGGTAATGTCCCTACATGTAGGATGAAATCAACCGAAAATTTGAGTACCTTGGAGTCGCACCGTTGAAATTTAAAATATGAAACTTTTCGTAATTTAGTTAAGTTTTGTGGGGAAAAAAACTTAAAACTAAGCTTTTAGTGAGACGATAACACCGATAGATTTCTACAAAACGAGTAAATCCAATCCATATTTAGAATGAAAAGTAATTATTTAGAATATTTTTTTAATGTCATATCAGATATAAGATTTACCTCACATTCTGCATACACTTGCAGCTATTACTATTATTAAGAATATCTATGAGAGAGACAAATAAAAAATGATGTCTTGATCTGTTTTTTTATCTTCTAATTTTGTTCTTTGTTATATTAATATTACACTTTTGTTTTTATTTTTATTTTTAATTTCAACAAACATTTTTGTTTTTTTTTAATTACAACAATTAAAACAGAACTTTAGTCCTTCGATAATTTGTTAAATTTTAATTTAATCTCTCGATAATTATAAAAAAAATTATACACGCATGTGCAAAAGAGCTGATCCTCATTATTCAAGCTCCACTATCTCGAGCCATTACAAGAAACACTTCTCCTTTAATTGACTAAAAACCTTACAATTTACATCGAAATCAAATTCAAAAGTCGAAAAACAATAATTTCATAATACATCAAAATCAAATACAAAGGTCGTAAAAACAATAATAGAGCTACAAAATCATATCAATGTTAAATAAATTAATGACACAAATCAAAGTTGATCATCTACAACATAAAAATGGCAAAAATAATGGAAATAACCGTGAGTGAAAATCTAGCCCAGCGCCAGCCCCGATCCGGTGCACGGGACGTCAGCTTAATCCCTTCCCCTTTCTTGTTCACTTTCTGCCCTCCGCCGCCGACCGCTATATCTGCCGACACCGCCAGACGGTACCATTTAGTATACCAAAACATAATCTTGAACTTCACTCTGGTAGCCAACTGGACGCCGAAGTTCACCGTCGACACATTATTCGAAACCGCTGCGATCGCCTCCGACCACGGCACCCCAGTAGTCTGCACCAACTCTGCGCGGTGAGCTTTCTTCTTGTGACCCTGGTAGAACCCCTTCACCGTGTAATTAGCTATATTAATGGAACTCGGGCCCTTCCCTTCGTACAAGAACGTCAGGGTAATGTTGTTGTAGCGCACGCCTTTGTCTTTCATCCGATTAGCGAGCCGGAGGTCGAAGAAAATGGTGTGGTTGTCGGTGGAATTATCGAGGGCAGGGACGTAAAATTGCTCGATGGAGCAGGTGGGGTAGGAGGTGCGTAGGCTGAGCCACATGAAGAGAGCAGTGAGGCCGGAGGTGACTACGAAGCTGCAGCAGCACCGGCAACATCCGCCGGGGTCGTTCTTCGCCATGCCGGAGGTATGTTTGATTCGGGGGGAGGTGGAGAATTTGGCGCGGCGCTTCCTCTTTTTTTAAAGAAGATAATTGGGTGATTGATTGTTTTTATCTTTTATTTGTATCGTGAGGCAATGACATGATTGAACGAAATTGCTTTATTTAACTTTGTCGTGCGAACACAGATATAAATTATTCGACTATGATCTAAAAATTATTGGAAAAAATTTGTATGAGATAGTCTCATGGGTTGTATTTTGTGAGATGGGTCTCTAATCTGGGACATCTATGAAAAATATTTTTTTTTATGCTAAGAGTATTACTTTTTATTGTGAATATCTGTAGGATTGACTCGTCTCACATATAAATATTATGAGATCGTCTCACAAGATACCTAATCAAAATTAATTGATCTGTATTCGAAATTTTCGAATTAAAATTAAACTCAAATATTTTTGAACTGAACTCGAGTTTAAATTATTTAGTTAGATAATTCACGAACCGTTCGTGAGTTTTAATATTTTATTAATATAATAAATAACAAAATTTATATCATTTCGAGTACTTATTTTCGAGTAATAGTTCGAAATGTTCGTGAACATGTTTAAATCTTTCGAGTCAAATTTGAACTTAAGCTTTAATTTGAATCAAATTAGAGCCATATTTTTAAAATTTTCGAACTTCAAGTCGATCTCGAACTCGAATAAAACCAATTCGAGCGTTCAAATTTTCAACATATTCGATTCGTTTACACCTAGTATAATATATATCCCTTGCTTTTATTTTATTATTTTAAAAATTTATCAACGACGATAAACCCCTATATGAGTAAGAGGCCTCTTGATCCATGTGAGATGAAAAATCGAGGGATGTATACGAATATGTAAGGACCGAAAGAGAGTATAATAAACACCGATCCCTAGAGCTTAACTCATAATATTTCAGTGACAATATACTCTACACGATAATCAATCATGCGACGCCAAGAAATATTAGTTCATGTCAGCCTAAGTCTTACAAACTCGTCTACCTATGCCCTTAAGGTGTAGTATATATCACTTTGTTGTATTTTACTTGTGTTGTATAATTCCATCTAAATCTATTTTGAATATGAATAAAAAGGAGTTGAGTTATTCGTTACTGTGTATCAAGTGATCTGATCAAAATTCGACTCAGTTCCAATCGATTTTGAGTAGCTCGACTCTTCACTCAAGTCAAAATCGTGTTCTAATTATTTCTACTACATTACGAGCTACTCGAGTAAAAATATATATTATTATTAATTTAAAAAGATATATAATCTAAAGGGCATTTATATCCATACAAACACACAATTTATATTCTAAAATTATACTACAAATATTTTATAGCATAAGATCGAGTAAATTGTTATTTTTACGAGTCGAGCTCAAACTTGAAATTGTAGACTCGATTATGCTCGAGTCTATCTCGAGCTTACAAAATTTGAATAAAGTCGAGCTCGTGTGCACTCTTAAGCTTGACTCAAACCCGACTCATTGTTCCATTTAGAGAAAGAATGATTGCATATATTTTGAAATCAAGACATGGTCGAAATGTTGGCTGAGCGTAGACTAGAGAAAACATAAGTAAACGGGCCTCCGCTTGAGCCTCCAAAGATAAAGGTACATTAACACCCATTTGATCCCCATCAAAATCTGCATTGAATCCCTTACAAACTAATGGATGTGATAAGTATATCTACCATCATGATATAAGTATGCAGTTATTATTGTATCGGCCCCAAACCTCGCTAATTGATCTTTACGGTGCTTCCTCTACCAATTAAATCCTTTTTTTATCCATAGAAAAAAGAACTAGACATATCTATTTCTTCATATTTCGACTTCTATGAAGTTTCTTTCTTTGCACGCGGTTCCAAGTTAATACCAGATAAAAAAAATGAAAAATAACTAAATAAGAATCTATTTGAATTGATATATTTAATAGAAGAATGTTGTGAAATTTCTAAAGTTTTTTCAATATCGGGAGTCTATATGTCTTAATTTATGTGTTCAAGATATGTTAGAAATTCGAGAATCTCTGGTTGAACCCATTGGGAATTAACTTCTTACTTATGGTTAACTTACAATATCCCAATCCCCAATTTATGAAATAATTATGTGATCAAAATAAACGGTAACGTAGACTATCTCGAAAATATTGATTAATTACTCCTACTTTGGAAACTATGTTAAACTCGATATTTTACAAGAAATCTTGCTAATGTTTTATTGTGGGGTCTCGATCCTTTTCTATATTATTACGCCATCTAATAGCAAATATATTTCTTCCAAATATTCGTGATATCCCGTAATCCACATCATCAATCAAATATTTCAATGCTCAAATATACCACATTTCACAATAAGTAGTTATCTGTGAGACGGTATCACGAATCTTTATCTGTGAGAAGGATCAACCATAACGATATTCACAATAAAAAATAATATTAACATAAAAAGTAAAAAAATTTCATGGATGATCAAAATAAGAGAGACGTCTCACAAAATACAACTCGTGAGATCGTCTCACACAACTTTTTGCCTTTCACAATCAAATATCACATCAACCAAATATTTATTGATCACATGTCACTTTAATTAACAGTTTATTTTAAATAAAATAACTTACAATTTTATAAAAAAATCATTTAATCACTTTAATTAATTTCATCTATTATTTAGTATTTATTTTTTATTCAAATATAAAATTAGAAAATATATAACGATTATTTTTGAATAACTGATTTGTAAAAAATAAAAATTGGAAGATGTTAGACATTCGGACGAACTCGAGAATTTTCTCTACTTAAACTTTCGTCGATATTTGCAGAGTTTAAAAGATTCCTAAAAAAATTATTAGAATGTAATATTTTTTTGTGAAAGAAATATTTACGCAGGATGTTAGAAATACGAACTTTAATTTCTGAAGAACTAATGTATTTAGAGACAGTAGTGGGTGCCTTTGGTATTTATTTACCTTGTCCAAAATGCTGTAGCCAAGTATGTGGCAATGTCATACTGGTTAGATTTCTAATTGGTCAAAATTAATGGTCTAATATATAATTTACGAGAAATTGGTCTTCAATTCCAACCTTCGATTTTTTTTGTGTTCAGTCTCTAGATACTTTTTAAGTATCACATTTCCACATGAAATATACCACATTTTGTATGACATAATACCACAATTTTGTGGGTAGGGACTAGGGAGTGAATCCAAAAAAATATTTTAATTGGGGATTTTTCGGATAATATAATTAGTTTAAATATTTTCTTCAGTTTTTTTAAAAAAAATGAATTAAAGTTGAAATTTTCCTAGTCGTTGCCGTGTAGGTTCGGTGCACCACAGCTCACAATAGACACGCGTCGATATATAATTGGACACCTCTTCCCACTCCTCGCTATAAATACGGCCCTCTCCTTTCCCCATTTCTCATATCTGAGGCAAAGGCTCTCTTCGATACTCTCTATCTCGATTCTCGACCAATTGTTTAGCTTTCAATTTTAAGGTATTGCTTTAGTTTTTGTGATCGTCGTGTTTTTTTAATTGATGATTTTAGATATATCTGTTCTATGATATAATCTGTGTTGATTTGAAGGATGACATCTAGGGTTAGGCGGCGTTGAATATGTTTAAATTTGAGGTTTTATTGATTTTACCCGGTTGTGTTCTTGAACGGATCAAGATTTCTAATTTAATTTGTATCAATATTCGATTTTCTGTATCTGTCACACAATTAAGTCTTCTTTTCGTTGCAAATTACAAATGATTTACCTTTTATGATAATTCGATTGAGGTTTAAATCATGACGTTTCGGTAATTTTTCTCCTGATTTTAAGCCATTTTTTTAAAAAAATTATTTACAGATGCAGATCTTTGTGAAAACCCTCACCGGCAAGACAATCACCCTTGAGGTGGAAAGTTCCGACACCATCGACAACGTCAAAGCCAAGATCCAGGACAAGGAAGGAATCCCCCCAGACCAGCAAAGGTTGATCTTCGCTGGAAAACAGCTCGAGGATGGACGCACCCTCGCCGACTATAACATCCAGAAAGAGTCCACCCTTCACTTGGTGCTCCGACTCCGTGGTGGCATGCAAATCTTTGTCAAGACCCTCACCGGCAAGACCATAACTCTTGAGGTTGAGAGCTCCGACACCATTGACAATGTCAAAGCTAAAATTCAGGACAAGGAGGGAATCCCCCCAGATCAACAGAGGCTCATCTTCGCTGGAAAGCAGCTGGAGGACGGCCGAACATTGGCTGACTATAACATTCAGAAGGAATCTACCCTTCACTTGGTTCTAAGGCTTCGCGGTGGCATGCAGATTTTTGTAAAGACACTTACCGGGAAGACCATCACACTTGAGGTCGAGAGCTCCGACACCATCGACAATGTGAAGGCAAAAATTCAGGACAAAGAGGGGATCCCACCAGACCAGCAGAGGCTGATCTTCGCTGGTAAGCAGCTGGAAGATGGCCGTACTCTGGCAGATTACAACATCCAGAAGGAATCAACTTTGCACTTGGTTCTTAGGTTGAGGGGAGGGATGCAAATCTTTGTGAAGACTTTGACTGGAAAAACCATTACTTTGGAGGTGGAGAGCTCAGACACAATCGATAATGTGAAGGCGAAAATTCAAGACAAGGAGGGTATTCCACCAGACCAGCAAAGGTTGATTTTTGCTGGGAAGCAACTTGAGGATGGAAGGACTCTTGCCGACTACAACATTCAGAAGGAGTCCACCCTTCATCTTGTCCTCCGTCTCCGTGGTGGTTGCTAAGTGTTCCTACTTTATTGTTGTACTGATTCTGGAAAACATTGTATCCTGGGTTTTCGTTTTATTTTAAGAAGCTGTCTCCTATTGTGTTTGATGAACAATAATGTTTTTCATATGTTTCTGGCGTTTTGCTGAATGTTGAAACAATCACTTGGACTCGTTCCATTAATCAGTAAAACGTTGTGATTTTAGTGTCGGCATATGATGTTCCAACCCTTTTGTAACCTTGTGATGTTGATTTCCTGTGCTGATATGTTGAGTAATCGTGGGATTTTTGATACGTTATTCCCCTTCCTGAAAAGCACATCCATTGTGGGAAAAGGTTTGGAGCTTAATTAAGCAGGACCTTTGAGGGGGGTCTAGCGTACTTTCTTCTCTGTTGAGTTTTGAGCCATTTCTTATGAGCCTAAGCTGTAGGAATTTATCTAGATTAGATCACCGAATTTTAGCATCATATGACTGGTTAAAAAAGAACGATCGTTCAGTATTTGAATCTGAACTAGTTAAAAAAGAACGAGCGTTCAGTATAATTTGTTATACTTGTCAACGATGGTATGACTGGCTAAAGCCATTTCTCAACATGAATGGGGTAGAGTCCAAAGATGAGGGCAAGTTAATTCTGTAAATCTTACAGAAGTTAAAACATGGGCTCTGATGATTTGCCGCTCGAGGGGGTTGCAGCAGATCCCATCATCTTAGCCTGCAGGATGACATTACCAGCCGCTGGGGGTGGGGGTGAACAAGTAGAGGAACCATATCTTGCTCCGACCACGTTGATTGTATCATAGAAAGGTCCTGGATTTCCTTAAAATTGTTTTAAACAGAAGAAGTCCTGCGTACACAAGAGGGGGGCTGAATTGGAACACCCAGCCGAGCATGCTCTGCAAATATCAAAAGCCTACAACCCTTACCGTTTCCTGAAAACTTTGAAAATATAGAGGAAAAAATGGAAGAGAGCATGTAATCGTATTTTTCGTTGCCTAAACATGGTACTAGAGGCTTCCAATATTTTGTCAACAAGTTAACCATCGTTTGGTTGGTGAGATGAGACGATAAATGATTTGTAATTCAAGAATAACAAATTATATCCATCTAACTTGCTTTTCAACACATGTTATCGTTTACTATTTGAATCTGATAAAAGAACCTGGATCATTTTTGAATATATTTTTGTTATTTAGATAAGTGATACTATAAGCTTTAAATTCACCACTTATGTGGTTATATAATATTTCATGTTAAGCAAAAACTTGTGTGAAAACGGTCTCACGGGTTGTATTTTGTGAGACGAGTCTCTTATTTGGGTCTTCAATGAAAAATATTACTTTTTATGCCAAAAGTATTACTTTTTGTTATGAATATCGGTAGGGTTGATCCGTCTCACAGATAAAGATTCGTGAGACCGTCTCACAAAAGACCTACTCTTCACGTTAATTCTGATAAATTATAAATTCAACCAATAATAGTTGAGATTTGAATTCATTTTCTTTGTATTGTAAAAAATGAACCCGTATATTGAGATTTGAATTCATTTTCTTTGTATTGTAAAAAATTAATCCGTGGATTTAAATTTTGATTTATCTCATTATAAACAATAAAAATATAATTGAAATATAAAGATTTTAAATTCATCTCCGCTCCACACTAACATCCTTAAAATAATGAAAGTTGATATCCAATTATTTTTTTATCCATTAGCAGTCGAAATATATATGTTGCGTACAAAATTCTAACGATAAATTGGAAATATAAGATCCGTGGTTATTTTTTTTTTTGGAGATAATATAGTGAATACATTTTATATTTTAAAACTTTTTCCAAGTCGCAGTGTAAATCTAACCCGAAAATCGTGTCAAATAATTTGGAAAATGGCGTTAGCACAAAACGCTTTTTAATGATTTTGGTTTTTCATATTGTTTGTAAATAATAATTACCGCGGAAGCACTTACTTTTGTTCGTCGCTTCCATTCAGACTCGTCCGAATTCGAGGGTTCCGTGCTCAGCTGTCGATCATTAATCGAACCCTAGTTCTCGGATCGGGTACGATTTTTCGTTTCAATTTTGTTTCCAATCCAAGATATCGCATCAGATCTGTTCAAATCATCGTAATTCTTTGGTGATCCTTTTTTTTAAAATTTTATTTCCTCCACGTTTGTTTTTATCGAATTGATCAAACTGTTTTGTCTTATTGGATCTGTTGATTTGTTAAATACTTAAATACTCGTTCATATGAATTTGATTCGTTGTCTTGAGTTCTGTTGACATCTTTTGGTTCTCGAATTTTTTTCTTCTTCCCCGGTTGTTGCTTTCTTTTATTTTTGCACTTTTCTTTCATTGTATTGTAATTTATAATCTTGGCTGCTATTGGAATGTAGGATTTCTGATTCTTGATCATTATTGTTGGCTTGTGATGAATTGGGATCACTCTGTCTCTATGACTTAATTTTTTGCATTGATTGTCTAATTTTCCTTTTTCTACGAATAATAAATTTTTCACGTTTCCAACTTTTTGGTACATATGTTTTTTTTTTTTTGGCATTTTATACCAATCTAAAGTAATAGTTTAAAAGTGTTGTTAGTGGATCTGTGGCAACGCTGGATCGTTCTTTGAAGTCTGGAATCATATTAATCTCCAGGGCATGGTCTATTTCCAATTTTCGTGGTGTTCTTTTTATAAGAATTTCATGATATTGCCTGCTTTTGGTTTTTAACCTTCATAATTTAGTTAATGAACTAAGCGCCACATGTATACTGACAGAAAACCACTAATTGTTATCTTTTATTCTACATTTCTATGTTTTCCAGTCTACCAAGATTGTTCAAATTAACAAAGTTGTGCACCATCATAATTTCTAAACCCATATAAATTGGAATTTGGACGTGTTCTCACGTATTCAAACTCTTTTTTTTTTTTGGTTTACGGCAAACTAATCATTTTCTCAGAAGTTTAATTGTTTCCTCTTTGATTCCTATAGTCCTAGACATAATAAAATCTTGTGTTGTCATTTGGTTATATCTTCTTGTGGCTAATTTTATATTTTCTATGTTATTTAATCAGGTCTGAACACATAATTTTAGTCCAGGATTGTTTCATTTGTCACGTCAACCAAGTTCATGTCTGATCTTGACATCCAGATACCTACAACCTTCGGTATGTTGTTCGTTGCACATGTTTTTTGTGAAAACTGTTCTGTATTTTGTTGTTTAATCTTGCTTTCAAATGAACATGGAGAGCTAAATAAAATAGTTTATGTTGGGAATTGACTAAGGGGGCCGCTTTACTTGAATTCATTGACCTAATCTGTAGATGCTTTTGCTGATGCAAATGCTGAGAATTCTGGCGCTGGATCAAAGGACTACGTTCATATTCGTATACAACAACGTAATGGTCGTAAAAGCCTGACAACTGTTCAAGGATTGAAGAAAGAGTTCAGCTATAACAAAATCCTCAAGGATCTTAAGAAGGAGTTTTGCTGCAATGGAACTGTTGTTCAGGACCCTGAGCTAGGCCAGGTTTACACTTTAATCAAATTGGATGTAATCTTAATTTTTCCATTCCTTCGATTCTGAGTTGCCATCACGACTTTTTTTGTGAAGGTTATTCAGCTTCAAGGTGATCAACGGAAAAACGTTTCTTCCTTTCTTGTTCAGGTGATTGATTTCTCAGCTCTTTCCCTTACATCTCATTCATGGAACCAAAGTAACTTAACATAAACAAGCTTAATTTAAAGAATGACTGAAAATCTGCCTCATTTTGGTCCATTTATCGGAAACAGGCTGGAATTGTGAAGAAAGAGCACATCAAGATTCATGGTTTCTGAGCTGCTTCATCCATCTTTATATCCTGGGCCCTTGGCTGTTTGCTACCGTGTCTGTGCTGTAATACTATCTTCAGTCGCACATATTTCTCTTCTACATGTCGTGTGATGTTAACAAGATGCATTTGGTTGCAGTGGATTTGGAAAATAGTTACGCTTCTTATTCAAAGGTTTTTCTGCATTCCGTTTTACTACCTTTGTTTCCATGTCTTGTTATGTCCTTAGAACATAATTGGATGATCATGAAATTAAGGGCTGAGTAGGATATTTGCTCTCTGGTTTAGAATTTTAAAAACTATAATATTTAAATTTTTAAATTGAGTCAATATCAAAATTATCCAAAATTAACTTAAAAAATTTTCCAAAATTTTTTTGGCCCGTAATAGCCTGAGCTTGGAATTATCGTGAATGATTGATTTCGATGGCAACTTGATTTGGTGGTGAGTAAATGGCTGTTATCGATATCTGCCATATGTATGAGTATAAACTAATTTAATCGAGTCGAATTTGACAATTTTGAATGCTCGAATTAGTTCTATATATTCGAGTTTGAGCGAGCTCGAAGTTCAAAATGTTAAAAATTTTGGTTGGCATTCGGTTTGAATTAAAGCTTGAGTTCGTCCCAAATATTCGAATATGTTCGTGAACTATTTGAATTATTGTTTGAAAATTAAGTACTTGAACGGTTTGAAATTTATTGTTTAATATGTAATTATATTATAATACAATATTAAGGTTCACGAACTATCGAATAAAATAATTTGAGTTCGAATTCGTTCGAGTTCAGTTCGAACATATTCAAGTCAATAAGTTTGAATACAAAATCAAATATTTTTTTAGATAGCTACTCGGTTTGTTTGAACTCTATGGTTTCGTTTGGTAAATGTGATAGGATAAGTAAATGATTAATAATTATAGTGATTAAAAAATTAGATATATGAATTAATAGTATGGTGGGATAAATAACATAGTGTTTGGTATGATTTTAAAATGACGGATAAATTTTGTAAATTTTATTGTAATGATCAAAATGCATCAAATGCTAATTAAATATATATTCTTAAAATAATTGAATAGATAATTAAACATTTATAATTATAATTTATATTTATTAAAATTAATTTAAATTTATTTATTAGAAATAAGTTTGTAAATATGCATTTACTTTATTAATTTAAATAACAATAATATTTTAAATGTTAATGTTAAATAAAGTTTTAGTAATAATTAGATATTATTGTTTTTTCTTTAAAATAATTATAAATATTCTTAAAATAATTGGATAGATAATTAAATATTTATAATTAATAATTAAAATAGTAATAAAATTTTAAATATTAATTTTAATATTAAATAAAGTTTAGTAATATAATAATATTATTGTTTTTTTAAATAATTATAAATATTTTTAAAATAAATAAATAGATAATTAAATATTTATAATTATAATTTATGTTTATTAAAATTAATTTAAATATATTTGAAAATATTACGGTAATCATTAAACATAATAAATTAGAATTTGATAAATATTTATTTTCATAAGAGATAAGAGGATAAACATGTAATTTGTGTTATGTTGATAACTTATCCAACTTAATTTGTTAGATTAATAATAAAAAAAATTAGGTCTTAAACCGGGTTAAAATGATTATTAATATATCTTAAAATTTCAACCAGACAAAGTTTAGACAAAGTTTGTGATTATTCGTATATCTTTATTTAATCACATCAACCAAACACAACTTATGTGTATAGATTAATATTTCTCGTCAAACTTATTTGAACACATGCGGCATCATGTGACTTGACTGCGATCCAATTGTGCGCAACATTAAGTGACTTCTCTGCGATCTAAATGGTAAAAATCCCGCAACTTCAACTAGAAAAGTTGTTAGGCGCAGACTTGATTCCCTTTGGTGACTCATTTTAGAGATGTGGATCCAGTAATCTTGTGATGCTATCCATTCCAGATGGAGAATTTATATTATAAAAATAAAGTAGGTATCTCGTAAGACGGATCGATTCGATTTATGAAAAGTAATATTTTTGATATAAAAAAATATAATATTTGATAGATCAGATAGAGTCGGAGATCTATTTTACCAAATTAACTCGTGAGACAGTCTTATAAAGCTACACCACTTTTTGTGTTAAGAATATGTATATAATTTGAAGAATGTTCGTTGGACTCGTTCTCACATTCCGAAGAATTTTGAAGTGTTGATCAACCGAAATCGGCATAATTTTTTTCAAGAACTAATAGACCACCTACTTGAATTTGGTTTGAAAATTAGAAATCAAGTTGAAAACTAAGAAATTATTGTGGGCAGGGATGCCAATTTCTTCCGAATTCGTTGAAGGATTCAATGCCTAACGCAAATGAAAGAATGTATGAAGTGATTTTTTTGGACCCAATTATAATCGAGTATGATGATTTTCGGGTTCAGGATGAAGTCGGATCTAGTAGCATCATATTCATACACATATCTGACTCAAATACCATATTAAATTATAATATACATGTATATGCATAATTAATTTTTTTTATGTACATATTGATTTATTAATTCTATGTTTGTCAACGATGGTAGTTGAATTAAATAAAGAAAATTATTGATATAAAGATTATACTATTTTTGTAAGATAAACATATTGAGATAGTTTGTTTTCCTAATATTTTGTTATTTCTTTAATCTTATTCAGTTTGTTAATTTTACAAAATTTGAAAAAAATGCAATTATAGATGATAATAAGATATTTAGATAAAATATTGATACTCGATCCTCCAAATGTGTGAACGAGGATGAAAATTAAATTAATCAATATGAATGATAATATATATGATAAATGAGAATGAAAATGAAAGATATATAACGTTACCTGAATCCTACTCATTATGACATCGTCCTATTTACCTGGTACCAAAATTATGGTTATTGTTTGGTACGTGGTGTAACGATAGAAAATTATCGATAACTACAATTTTGAATTTTCTCTTTTTTAAATCTGAAAATTTTATGTATTTAACTTTAAATTTTATTAAATCTATATATTCTTGAAATAATTAAAATTATACTAAAAACTATTTTATTTTATGGAACATTGGTGAAAAATCCCCGATCAAAATATTTCATTGGATTCACTCTTTATCCACAAAATTGTGATACTATGTCATACACAATGTGGTACACTTCATGTGGAGATGTGATACTAAAAAAAGTACTCAGAGACTGAACACAAAAAAAATCGATGAATGGGGACCGAAGACCAATTTACTTATAAGAACTAATGCTTCGTTTCAACGATTTGACATCCTTTGCTGCCAAACCAAGTTCTCCCTTGATTCCACATCCACCAACCAACCCACGTCGAAAATCCCGGAAAAAAGTCGATTTTCTTTTGTTCGAAAGCATCGTTTCCCACGAGGATTCAATTTGACACACACACACACACACACACACACACACACACACACACACTCTCTCTCTCTATCTATATATAAAACCCTGCGCATATGATTTCTGGGTACTTGCAAAGTCCTATGTAAACTTTTGTACTATTCCATAACTAATCGGTGACATTCTTTTCCAAAGCAAAAACAACTAGGCGGTTGTATGTTTTGTTTGTTTTCTGGGGTTTTAGGCGCTACCCAAGTTTCAAAAGTTCTTGAAGTTTTCGCCTTCTGTTCCATTCTACCTAAATATTAACGAAACGGGAGTGCAGTAAGTTTCTTTGAAATCATCGAGTTTTTCCCGGGTCAAACCTGCCGTGATTTTCGCCGGGAGTTTCATACATTGTTTTTGTGATATTCTTCTGCATATATCACTATGATCTCTTCTTTCAAGCAGCCAACTTTATCGATTCATGGGTTAAATTTGGTCCAACATAGGACAAAATTTCTCGCCCGAAGGTCGCCGGGTTTCGCTTCTCCGCTGACGGAAACTACTCGCCGGAGCTTAAATATTTCTCTTTCTAAGCCGCTATACGTCTCAGAGTTTGATTCATTTTCTGTTCGTGACAAGAAGGAGAGATCTCTCATCAGGTGCGAGGCATATGAAGCCGATCGGTCGGAGTCCATGAGCAAATCTCCGGCGGAGGCGGCTAAGAAAGTGAAGATCGGAGTGTACTTCGCGACGTGGTGGGGTTTGAATGTGATCTTCAATATATATAACAAGAAAGTGTTGAATGCGTATCCTTTTCCATGGTTAACTTCAACGCTGTCCTTGGCCGCTGGCTCACTCATCATGCTCATCACTTGGGCTCTGAGGATTGCTGAGGCCCCAAAGACAGATCTTGAGTTTTGGAAGACCCTTTTCCCCGTGAGAATTCTGAGAACTTTTGCTTTGTTTTTCTATTCGAGTGTATTCTTGGATTTGGTGGTTTTTTGTGATTTCTGTTTGATATTATGAGTGCTTTGATTTCTGGGATGTTCTTGTTTTTTTAGTATTGTTTTCATATTGGATTTTTGTGCTTAGGTTGCTCTTGCACATACAATTGGACATGTGGCTGCGACTGTAAGTATGTCAAAGGTTGCAGTTTCATTCACTCACATAATAAAGAGTGGTGAGCCTGCTTTCAGCGTTTTGGTCTCAAGGTTTCTCTTGGGAGAAACATTCCCACCAGCCGTTTATTTCTCCCTTCTTCCCATCATCGGCGGCTGCTGCCTCTCCGCCCTCACCGAGCTCAACTTCAACATGACTGGTAATTTCTACAACTTGAATGAGCCTAACAAATTGAGCTTTTTGCCCAATTAGTCCTGTAAAAATGTCAAAGGTGAAGGTAGGAGTGTGTCACTGTCATTTTAACAAATATCATCTAACTTTAAGCGGTTAATGACTATTTCTTCCCAGAATCACGTGATTATTGCCCAGGTAGGTGGCTACAGAGCGAACTTGGTTATTAGAGGCATGCATATTGACATATAGTAGGTATCAGGCCCAACGCTCAAAGTAAATCACGTGCTTTATGGAAGTGAAGGGGACTAAGGCATAATATTCAAGAATTTAGATACTCCAAAAAAAAAGAAAAAGGAATTCCCTAATCATCTTCTATGAATTTCACAAACTATTGACCAACAACAAATGAATATTAATTAGTTTATACACATAAATCAATAGCTATTTTTGTAGCGTTTCACTTTGGATTCGTTGTTCATATGTTTTAAGTGTGCTTCCTTTAAAGCACACCAATACGTGTTCTTCACAGCCAAATCAAGTGTTTTTATAACCTTTCAAAAACCATGGAACAAAAAGTCCTTGTATTTCAGAACTTTACGCTGAATCACGAGTTTCTTGGATGTGAATTGACAGTATTTGCTTGTTTGCTGTCAAAATCAGGTTTTATGGGTGCCATGATATCGAATTTGGCGTTTGTCTTCCGGAATATATTTTCCAAAAGAGGCATGAAGGGCAAGTCTGTAAGCGGGATGAACTATTACGCCTGCTTATCGATGATGTCACTCTTGATACTTACCCCGTTTGCAATTGCTGTTGAGGGACCACAGTTGTGGGCTGCTGGATTTAAAGAATCCATGTCTCAAATTGGACCACAGATCATATGGTAATCACTTGATCATTTCATTTGTTTTCTTGTACACTAGTTAGTGCAGGGTGATGACCGGTTTCTCCTATGTTTAGTTTCGTATTCTAGCTCATAACAGATTCTGATAAATGGTTAGTAACAACCAACAAGAACTAGATTACATATGGATTGATTGTGTCTCTGATCCAACCTTGTGGCGCATCAGTTTCTAAGCTTAGTCTTTACGAGTACTTCATTAATCATTTTTTGGTTGTACATATGTAGGTGGATGGCGGCTCAGAGCATATTCTACCACCTCTACAATCAAGTATCATACATGTCACTGGATGAGATATCTCCATTGACGTTTAGTGTCGGAAACACGATGAAACGTATTTCTGTCATTGTTTCCTCTATCATTATCTTCCAAACGCCTATACGACCAGTCAATGCTCTCGGAGCTGCAATTGCTATTCTTGGAACCTTTATATACTCACAGGTACGTAGTTTGCCTATTCTTTCCTCATATTACATTGTGCAACGTTTTAGGATTAAGTTCAGATTCTTGTGTTTGTTGGCTGTTCGTTTGCGTCTTTTTTTCTTTCTACTTCTTTCAGTTGCTTTGTAATTACTGGCTAAGAACTGAGCAAATTGTATTAAAGAAAAGATTATTTATGTTTCTGGTCTGTCTGTACGTAACACTGAATTCCACTTATTACACAGTTCATTTTCATTGCTTTGGGTCATTTTTTGGCTTTTCCTTTTTTCTGCAGGCTAAGCAATGAAGGCATTCAAATTGGGAATCCAGTAATATTAACCAAAAACCAGAGAAGAGGGAAGTTGGCACAATGATTTTTGAGAATAAATTACCCAATCAACGAAGGACTTGCTCAACTTTTTACAAGGAAATAAGATTTGATTATTATTACTTTTTCAAAATATATTGTTAGTTTTATACAAGTTCAAAATAGACATATTCTCTCGGTTTTGATTCGTGTTTTTGAGGTAGAGAACGATCGATGAACTTGGAATTTTGTAAGGATTGAGATTTAAAATCATAGATTTCCAAGTTATGATTTGAAGCTATTTTACTCGTCTGGATGATGATGAATTTCACTTCCTCCAATCTATAAGCTTTGTATTAGAATTACACCCAAAATCAGTGATATTTATAAAAGTCGGAAATTTTGTTTCTTCCAATCCTAGCTCAGCTGGTACCAACATTTAGGAATATAGGTACTTAAGCCTGGAGGTCCCGAGTTTAAGTGTTAGGGAAGGTGAAAGGAACTATTTCCAAGAGTGGGATATTCTATGAGTGACGGTGCACCCATGCTGGACCATCCTAACGACCCATGACCAGTAGTGGTGCGTGGGTATGGGCCGAGGCCTTTGTTGATTCAGCTTAATGGCCCATGATCGTTACAAGTGCAACCTGAATTGTGTACATGATAATGAAGATATTCGACAAACAGCCAAATCTATTTTATTTGAAGTGCGCTGAATACCATATAAAGGAAAATACAAAAAAAAAGAAAAGAAAAGAAAAAGAAAAATATCACACTGTAATCTAAAGGCCATTTACAATTTTACCGAGACCATCGGCTTATACCATATACCAGAGAACTTCCTCCTTATTATGCTTATGTATATCAATCTAATATATGATGAACCTCACTTCCAACACTGTGATACATTATGTTAACTTTCGAAGCGGCGTATCAGGAGCAAACTACCACGCCAAACACGACAAGAGGACCTTATCTATGTTGCGAGGCTGCTTTTGCATTTTATTTATCATATGTTTGTTTCATTTTGAGAAAGGTACCTTCAAATATCTAAATGTTTAATGGCTGTGTGAACGTCCTTGTCTCCTCTGCCACTGCAGTTGAGCACAACCTTAGTTCCGTCTGGAAGTTCTGGGCAAAGCTTCTCTAAATAAGCCAGTGCATGTGACGTCTCCAGTGCTGGGATAATGCCTTCTAGCTTAGATAGTCTCTTAAATGCTGCATATATGGCTGGAACAAGTAAGACATACCAGAAATTGAATGTACACAAGGCTACACAAGCACAGACGCAAAACACTACCTTAAACTACAGACCTAATAAATAAAAGCAGCAACATGATATATTACCTTCTAAAGCTTCCTCGTCAGTGATGCTATAGTACTCTGCCCGCCCAACATCTTTCAGAAAGCTGTGCTCTGGTCCAACTCCAGGGTAATCCAGGCTATAAAAGCCAATACAAGATATATCTCAGCCATGAAAGTAGTTTTAGCTAAGTTGCCATTAAAAACTATACATAGATATGCTTTTACCCAGCACTTATAGAATGTGGCTCTAGTATTTGCCCGTCATCATCCTGCAACAAGTAGCTCATAGCTCCATGTAGAACTCCAATGTCTCCCTTTGTCAAAGTTGCAGCATGCTTACCAGTATCTAAACCAAAACCGGCAGCCTCCACGCCGATCAACCTTACATCTTCATCATCGACAAATTCATGAAAAAGCCCAATAGCATTTGAACCTCCACCAACACATGCGACAAGAACATCAGGTTTGCCACCCCATTTTTCCATTGATTGTTTCCTTGTTTCTTTACCAATCACAGCATGAAATTCTCTAACCATCATAGGATATGGATGTGGCCCAGCAACGGATCCAAGTATGTAATGGGTCGATTCCACATTAGTCACCCAGTCTCGTATAGCTTCGGATGTAGCATCCTTCAGCGTTGCTGTCCCAGAATTAACTGCTCTAACCTACAGGTTAAGTAACTTTGAACTCGAATGTGGAAAATACAAGAACAACTTAATGAGACGGATTGCCCATAAGATTCATAGATAGCAACTGCTATGGAAATGAGAAAGTTTGAACCAAAACAATACTATATTTTTTTCATTAGCAAGTGTAAGTTAGTAAACAAACAGACCAACAGGGAAAACTTTTCATCCCGCTTGCAACTCTTGAGCTTACTCTATTACCGAGTCGTCAATTTGACCATTGATTTCACGTGATACAAGCATCAAAGCCAACACGGTAAACAATGTCCGAGGGGCTTATTGCCACACAGAAACAAATTGAGTTGCTGATGAAAAGATGCCAAACAACTTCAAGCCAGTCACTCGATTTGATTGAATCATAATAATAAACAAACTCAGGTTACTCCATAATTACACGAAGATACCTAAAAGTGATTAGTCAACAGAAGAACAACAGGTTGGACATTCTAACTAAGACAGGTTGAATATTCAAAAGAGCATGGAAAACAGACTAGACATACTGACCTCAGCACCTAGAAGCCTCATTCTGAAGACATTGAGCGCTTGTCTCTCCATATCCTGAGCGCCCATATAAATAATACACTGCAAACCGAACCTAGCACAAACAGTAGCTGTTGCAACACCGTGCTGGCCAGCTCCAGTTTCAGCAATAATGCGAGTCTTTCCTAGGCGCTTGGCAAGCAAAGCTTGTGCAACGGCATTGTTGATTTTGTGGGCGCCAGTGTGATTAAGGTCTTCCCTTTTGAGATATATATGAGGCCCTTTTCCATCAGCACGATTGTAATGCTCACTAAGTCGTTCTGCAAAGTATAGTGGGCTTTCTCGTCCAACATAGTCCCTCAATATCCCATTTAGCCCTTTCTGAAAGGAATCCAAAAGACCAAAACATAATGAAAAATGTTAATATGGAATCAGAAGTAGAAATTTCATCAATACATAAAGTATATGCGGTGATGCTGGGAATGGCAGGAGGGACTACTTGCCATCGATATCCATCTCCAACCTACATCAACGATCCCTTGAATTTATACCACCACTACCCCACCCCCAAGATAGAAACGCACCAATCCGTTTTGACAAATGATTCTCCGAACATCAAACGTACAAAAAAATTAAACAAGATTCAATTATTCCTCGAAAGGATAAGTCATTTTGGCGAAAAAAAAATCAGAACCTGAAAATCATCGTCGGTGGCTAGGGACTTGAATGCGGCCTCGAGCTCCGTGAGGGCGTGCATCAAAGTCTCCGGCACGTACTTCCCGCCAAATTTTCCAAACCGGCCGAAGGAGTCTGGTCGCTGCCAAACCACCGGATCGACGGTCACCGCCGCTGATTGGTCTTTGGTACAAGTAAACGCTATGGAACAGCGACGACGTGGGTAAGGAAGCGAAATTTCATTGAATTTGAGTGGCAAATACGAATGCGAACCAGCAGCAAGGCAAACTGTGGCGGTGAATGAAGAAGAAGAAGACAAGGCCATGTTTGGTCGTAAGGACTGATTCTTTGTTTTTATTTATATTAGTATTTAACTCGTGCATCATGACATGATTAAAAATTAATTATTATAAAAAAATGAATATAAATTTAAATTACAAAAAATAATTTATTTATATTATATTTCATGGCCGATTTAGGACAATGAAATATGATTTTTAAAACTGTTAAAATATAATAAAAAAGGACACATAATCAGTAATTTACACGTGTCTTTTTATCTACAATTTGAATATTGATACGATCTGAATATTGATTGATTCGATCGTCGAAAAATAACAAAAAGACAAAAAAAAAATATTTGAAAACTATATATTTTAATTATAATTTTATTTTTATTTTTATTGTTAATGAAATTTATAATCATTAACATGAAACACTGGTATAAACGTACAAAAAGTTAATTCTACCTTCATTGTTTTGCTTAATCAAGCTACAAAAAATACATTCGAAATTTACTTACGATTTCGGTTGAGAATAAATATAGCAAACAGAATATGTCAAGTTATAATAAATGGATGATGAGTCTAAGTATTGATCTCACATAGACTGATATTTAATTACTAAATTTTTTATCACTTAACTTAAACTAGACAAAATAAATAAAAAGACGATATGTGAATTATTGATCCAAACTATTAAATAAAATAATTACAACTAAAAACAACGAATTCAACTATCAATACGGGATTTAAATTCAAATAAAGAGCTAAGACACACGACGGTACCAAACTCTAATATGTTGACACGTATTGAAATTCAATTAATTATTTAATTTTTGACCATCACGGTGAAATCTCAAAATTTATTTATTAAACGATTCTTTGAGTTAATAAACCTATTTAAATATAACAGTCCAATTATTTTTAATTGAATTTATTTAGAGCTAAAACATTAAATCTTCGTGAAATTTAAGTTTTCACCTAACACCGCACATTGAAAGCCAATACTATTTCTAGTCAGTTTAACCATGTGTTGATGACGTCTTTGTTGCTATAATTAACCAATCATCTTTTGATTCGTGATTAATCAACAGACACGTAAATAGTTGATCAGCTATTAACAAGAAATATTAAACTACCATCAATCGATAATTAAAATAAAGAAAAATAATATATTGAAAATAAATCAAATATCAAACAAACTTTGGCCCTATCGTGGTCTTAGCTTAAAGAAATTTATTTCATAAATTCAAAACAAAAGAGAAAAATCATATTTAATTTCATAGAAGAAAACAAAATAAAGAAGGAATAAAAAGAATTCTCAGTTTTTTTTTGTGTGTGTTGAGAAATTATTCATGCTTCTGCCTTCTGTCTTCCTCCCTTCAATTCTGCACTCCGGTCTTCTCTTCCTTCCTCTGCTTTCGCTTATGATACCCTCATTTCTTTACGTGACTATCTTCTGCATCATCTCTTCCTTTCTCTCATGTCTCTTCTGCCCTTCTCCTTACGTCTCTGTCTTCTTCTCTCTATGTTCTTCTCTCCTCCTTCCCCCTTCTGTGCTGGTTTTTTCTCTTTTTTGCACCACTTTTTGTAAGTTTCTTTCACGTCTCTTTTTATCTCTACTTCATTGACCTAATCCTCCAACTCCTTGAAGCCAATGTCAATCTATATATATATATATATATATAAATATACAGATTGAATTGTGAATTTACTTTATTGTCCTTATCTTTATTATTATCTATTAATTACAATTATGCATTTACTCTTTTGTCCTTATCCTTATTATTTATTTACTAATTACTAAACTTTTAAATTCAATCCTTATTATTAATTATTAATTACAATTATGCATTTACTCTTTTGTCTTTATCCTTATTATTTATTTACTAATTAATAAACTTTTAATCATTATCTTTATTATTTATTTACTAATTACTAAACTTTTAAATTCAATAGCCGAGATTAAAATTTGTTTTGTGAAAAAACCTTACAAATAATCTATATCTATCTATATCTATCTATACTAATCTATACTAATATAAATATATAAATGTGACCTTCATTTAATAATAATCATTAATATATATTTTTTTAAATCAATTTTCAATATATGATGCTAAATACATATTACTAAATGATATATTATCTATTATTAATCTATTAAGTATATGACTTTCATTTGTTAGCTTACTATGATATTATTTTTTTGTTTTACAATTTGTCATATTAATGATGTTATTTAATTCATTTTTTTTCTTAGTTTAATAAGATCATTAATAGTGTATTTAACTCAATCAAACTAATTATTATTTTAATTTACTTTAAATTTAATTTTAGTTACTTAAATTTATACATTGTCATTAAATAATAACAGGAAGACAAAGGGAAATGATTCGGATTGAATAAAAATAAATTATTTATAAATATTAATGCCATACAAAATTTCTTTCTCCCATTTAGAATAAAAATATTTTCAGACTCTTTAAGTGTCAATAAAGATATGTGATTGAGAGAAATATTTGTCTTTAAGTGATTTCAAACATTGTTTTTAAGTTATTTAGTTAATTTTTTTTATAAATTCTGCTAAATAAATATTACTAAATAATATGCTCAATTTGATCATTTTGTGTTCTTGCAATGAGAGGAGTTTTTTTTTACCCTAGCGTTAACATGTTTGATTGTTATATGTCTTTTGTATTGATCATGTAATTGTGTTTGCATTGTTTATGTGATTTGTTTGTTTGCACAAAGAAAAGAGAAAACAAAATCAAATATCCAACAAAAACGGTTATTTTTCAATTTTTTATTGTTGAGATATTTTGTTAATTTTTAAACACATAATGCATGTTTTCTGTTTGATTAGATTACTTAGTTTGAAGTGACTTAGAAAATAATAAAAAGATTGAAATATTTATTCGTTTTTACCTTATGTCTCATAATATCAAGAGATAACATTTTTTATTTATTGGGGCAAATGTATTTTCAAACTTCTGTCTATAAATCAATATTTAAATTTTTTACGACATTATTATATTCTCTAATCAATTTTTTTTACTTAAATTGATAGAAGGCATTTTAATTTGAGTTTTTATGTTCTTGCTTATATTATTTTTGTAATATTATTTATCATGAAAATAATAGGTGAACTATAAAATTTGGTAGGTCTAAGAGTCCTCTGGTGAACGACAAATATGGATAAATTATTAAAATATATAATATCTAGTAGATTTTTGACATGCGATTTTGCTCTAATTCAATGATTATGCATTATTATAAATTTTAATTATATCACAAGTTAACGCATGTTTTGTTGTTGCTAAATATATTTAGTCAATAGTCTAATATGTTTCTATGGTTTAAGAAAAATTGTGTGACTTTGTATTATATTATTACGGCTACTTTTCTAAATGGTTTTATTATGATTTCAAGGCACCATTTTTCACGTGTTTTTTTAAAGAAGTGAAATGAATATCTATAAAACGATGACATTAATAAGGCTTCTTCTCTTTATTTGAAAAAAATATTGGAAAATTTATACAAATTGTGAATAATATGAGTTAATATTTAATTTGAGAGTGATTTATGATTTTTATTGCTCGTATATACTTCATTTTTTTGTTATTGTACTAAATAAATTATTTTTAACCTTTGAGTTATAATTTTTTTTCTTATCGAGGTTGTTTGTGTTATGATTTTTTTATTCGTTTTGGTTAGTATTGTTGGCGGTAATTGATTTTTCTGATATTATATCATGTGTCTTGTTGTTTATATAAAAATAAATATGAGAGTGCATCAATCAAAGCCACGTATTTTGAGTCTTCTGTTCTACGAAGAGAATAGTAAATGGTTTCTGTGAATTATATAATTTCTTGGTTTTTCATACATATAATCTATGAAATGCGTCAAATTTTGAACAAAAAAGTTTTGACAAACATAGTTGATGAAAAAAAAGACATGTTAAATAAAAAAATAATGTTGTGTATTACTATGTTGGGTGCGATAATTGTCCCTGCTTGGTAGAGCGGTCGAACCGTGGTGCTTGAGCTGTTGTGCGGTTTAAAAGATTTGAGTTGCACAATTACTACTAGCTATAGTTTTTGGTAAAACGACAAGCGATCGGTCTTACAATTGGTATCAGAGGCAAGGTCACGGGTTCGATTCCCATTGATTGCAAGGAGTGCAATTATTGGGAGGAAGATTGTTGGATGCAATAATTGTCCCTGCTTGCTTGAGCGGCCGAACTGTGGTGCTTGAGCTGCTGCGCGATTTAAAAGATTTGAGTTGCACCATTACTACTAGCTATAGCTTTTGGTAAAGCGGCAAGCGTTCGGTCCTACGTACTATGTCCTAATTTCTGTATGATATAATTCAAGCACATTTTTTTATAGATATTTGAAATTAGGTCTAATTAAGTAACATGAAACATATACATATATATTAAATCATATTTAAAGCAAAATGTTAAGATCAAGAATGATTCAGATTTAAATTTCAACGAAACATAATGAATAAGGAATTGAAGAATTGTATGTGTACGTTAAGTGTTATATAATGATTATGTTGCTACTTCATGGTTGTGCGACATATGAATGTCATATAAAATGTCAATATTTCTCAATAAAATAGTTTTTTTCAAAAAGAAAAAAATTATTCATTTAGAAAAAGAAATACATGAAAAATAAATTGTGCATAATTCTCATTCTATTTATAATGGTATGAGAACAATTCTAAAACTTTGTTGACACAATATAACAGATCAATTCTGTGCATTTTATTGAGACATTGAGTTAGTTTCACTTTATTTTCTCCAATATTATCTCGATATATTTCGAGGTGATACGAGATTGTTTTTGTCTCTTTTTTTAGTCAAAGTGTCTAACTAGCTAATTTATAACATATATGATGGTAGCATAGAAAAATCCTCGTCAAATAAAACATGCTTCTGCCTTCTGTCTTCTTCCCTTCAATTCTGCACTCCGATCTTCTCTTCCTTCCTCTGCTTTCGCTTATGATACCCTCATTTCTTTACGTGACTATCTTCTGCATCATCTCTTCCTTTCTCTCATGTCTCTTCTGCCCTTCTCCTTACGTCTCTGTCTTCTTCTCTCTATGTTCTTCTCTCCTCCTTCCCCCTTCTGTGCTGGTTTTTTCTCTTTTTTGCACCACTTTTTGTAAGTTTCTTTCACGTCTCTTTTTATCTCTACTTCATGGACCTAATCCTCCAACTCCTTGAAGCCAATGTCAATTTCAAAAAATTGTAGAGATTTTATTTATCAAAATCTGCACAGATTTTCTTCCAAATTAGTTTTTTTTTCTATTTTTTATTCAAATCTACAAATATTATAAAATAATTTTGATAAACACATACTAGATATAATAATTACAGATAAACACAAATATTATAAAATAAAATCTCTATGAAATTTAGACTTTATCATTCATCAATCCAAATATTATCGAAAAGTATTTAAAAATATAATATCCAAATACATCCACATTCAAGACATGAAATATGTGTTGGATGCGACTTTTTAAGATATTTTTAGGGTGATTTTTTTTTTTTTTTTTGCTTGATGTCAGTCATAATTTTTTTTAAAAAAATATCGTTTGAAAGTTAGACATCCTATATTATCCTAGAACAGGACAAGACATCAATAAAAACACAATGTAAATGAGGTTAGAAGACCCATTTTCTCTCATAATATTTACAAAAGTCACTAATTTTTGTTACTATTTAATAGTCGATAATGGGTTCGCCGATTGTCAAATTCCTCTCAATGGTCCATGGCAAGTTAAAGAGCTTGGCCATGACGAACTTGAAGATCTTGTTGACGTTGATGTTATGTGTCGAGCTCGAAAAGAAAAGAGTCGCTTTTATCGCTTTCGCGTATGCTCTTGCCTGCATTCATCCATCAAAACTCGTTAATTAGCTGCCTCGAATTCGACCCTCGATCGATAAAGTTATTTTGCGAACTATCCGTTACCTGTCTAACGACTGTCCATTGAATATCCGGTGGCATTTGGACAAAATCATCAAATTTGGTTCCTATTAATATTGGAATTGCGGTCTGCAAATAAAAAATGTGAAGAAGAAAATATTAAATCCAAATCCATCTCCTTATAAGCAGGATACATCATCGTATCTTATCTTGTTTATAAAAATTTATTTCAAAGAAAATAAACTTTAAATTACATCTATAATTTATATATATATATATATATATATATATATATATATATATATATATATATAATTTCACGTCGATATCAATTCATATGACAACAATATTAATTTTTCTCTAATGTGAAATTTTCACAATATGCAAACATATTTTAATTCGAAATTATGGAATTTACTTTAATTTCCGACAGTTAACAGTGGGAAAAAAAAAGCAATAAAATGTCATCGAAGCTTCAACTTTATATATAGAAAAGTAACTTAAACTTAAAGTAATGTAATTCGGTACCTGATTCCATCTTCTTGCCTCACTGTACCATCCAATAATACTGCATCCAACCTCATATTATTATCAATATAATTAACTCAAAATAATAGTGAAAAGTTACTACATGCATACTACCAAATGTACGACATACTCGACTAAAAAAATGTTGATAAGAGAACTGAAGTCATGACTATCATATTAAACGTTCGTCTACTCTACTTGCTCGGACATATTTGAGTTTGACAAAAACTTGTGTGAGACGATCTTACAGGTCGTATTTTGTGAGACAGATATCTTATTTGGGTCATTCATGAAAAAGTACTACTTTTTATGTTAAGAGTATTGCTTTTTATTGTAAATATCAGTATAGTTGACATGTCTCACAGATAAAGATTCGTGAGAATATCTCACAAGAGACCTTCTTTTTGAGTTTTTTTGACGTATATATATATACCTGTTCAATGTGCACCGATTAGTAAGATCAAACATAAACAAAATGGCCACAGCATCTTTACAGGCAATTGGGACTTGATCCAACGATCTTTTATCACCTGCACAAATATATTTTCTTCACCAATTTTAAATACATTTATTAAAATTAAATAAATTAGGAATTATATTCCATGCAAAATAGACACGCCACCTAAAAATTGACCCATCAACACTAACTTTCGAATTAATGACTTCCTATTTTAGTATATAACTTTGCTTTTATTACAAGCCATGTAGATATTATGTGATTCACTCCAAGTGCCAATTGTAGGACTTGAATTTAGACCCCAAAAAAGGATATCAATAATGAGCATATGGATTGGCTGAAATTATTATCTACCAAAATGATAAAAATCTTGATAAATACTGATAAAATCCAAGAAGAAAATAAAATTGAAAAATTGAAGGATTCATAAAATAGCCAACAAGAAAGGTGAATTCAAATAATTATTAGTCTTTCGATTATATTAGCCAACATATTTCAACTGATTTGATACTACTCTGACTTGTTTGTTAGTATTTTTCGAGTCATTGTGATCAAGAAAATCATAAACCAAGAATCCTCATAGATTTTCAGACTCATAAGTTAGCCATCCACCACATATCATTGCCTAACCACACATATATAAGACAAGGCAAAAATTTGTTTATGACAAGAATCTCTTATTTGGGTTATCTATAAAAAAATATTATTTTTTATGCTAAAAGTATTACTTTTGATTGTGAATATCGGTAAAATTGACCCGTCTCACAGATAAAGATTCGTGAGACCGTCTCACAAAAAACTTACTCATAAAACAAATAAAAAACAGCAGTTCGCGACAAGCGTTGCCAATTTAGGGAATGTGTAAGACGGAGAAAATAGATATATAGTGTATATATATATATATATATATATACCTCCGACATCCCATATTTTGCAGGCGATCCTAGCTCCTCCAATGTCAAATGTCTTGTCCATCAAATTTAGACCTTTCATTTGCAGACTTTTCTGTTCTTGTAAATCTCCTACGTACCTTATCTGACAAAAAATGAAAGATCGGTATTTTTTTAAATCACATGCAAACCAAGAAATTTTACATATATTTATTTATTACGGTTGGTGAAGGAATTTAAAAAGGTACCAACAAGAATTATACTTTTTTTTAAAATTAATAAATAATTTAATTAATAATATTAAAAATCTTTACCGCAAAGCTTGTTTTTCCAATCCGACAATCGCCCAGCAGGCTGATCTTCAGGCAAACTAAGTCGGAATCACCGCCGCTACACGACGCCGTGCTGGGATCGCAACCGGGATACTCCAACGCAGCCACTGATGACGGGGAAGAGTTTCTTCTGGAAGACAACCTCGTGTAACGAGGAGAAGCAGGCGGCCTTGTCGAGCAGGAGAGGATTCTGTGCCATATGAACTTGAAGAAACGCCGGAAAACTGTCACCTTATCCGCTAGGCTCCATCGAAGGTTGACCTGCACTATTTTGCGGCAGAGCTGCGTCATCTTCCCGGTGGCCGGCTGGTGTTTCTGGGTAGCCCAGTCGTTGATTTTAAGGGCCGGGAGCTCTGTGGTGGATGGATCGATAAGGGGGAAGAGGCCAAGTTGCCGGCTTTCTTGAAATTTACCAAACTGCGTGGGAAAATTTTATACAAGAGTCAAGAGCTAGCTGAAAACCAGAGAATGAAATTCTACAATAAATATAAATAAATAATATATATATATATATATATATATATATATATATATATATTATATATATATCGTAGAAAAATAATAAGTATGGAGACTTGTCCAACTCTGGTATGGTCAATTTACTCGTCTTACAAGTCAGAAATGATTTTGTTTTTTTGTTTTTATCTCTTGTCTGTCACTAGGTGTGCTGTAATTGTCTTGTTGGGTACAACAAATGGAAAATATGTGTGTGAGTTGTCGAATTTAGCAAAATTACCATTGACAAGCGTCTCTCATCGTCTTGAAGGCCACCTCCTTAGGTTTTATTGAGGTCTATATTAGGGAGGTAAACAAACTAAATCGTTCGCGAGTTATTCGGAATTCGGTTCGATAAAAAGTTTGTTTGAGTTCGTTTGTTAATCATATCAAACCAAGCTCAAGCTCGATTTTAAGCTCGAGAACTTAATCAAACCAAACTCAAGCCTAAGCGTATTCGGCTCGTGAGCTCGCAAACATGTTCGTTAATAGGCTCGCGAGCTCGAACTCGGCTCGTTTAGGTGGCTTGTAAGCTCGAGTTTGACTCATTTGTTGAGTTGACAAATAAAAATATTAGTACTAATAAAAGTTAAACTTTTATGTCTAATATAAAATTAGTTAATAGATATATTTAATTTTAACAAGCTCGAATCAAGCTCAAGTTCGAGCTCAATTGTATGTTTTACGAGATCGAAAACGAGCCGAGCTCAAGGCAGGCTTGTTAAATATGATAAACGATCTATTAATAAACCAAGCTCGAGCCCGGATTGATTAACATGATAAACGAACTTTTAACGAGTCAAACTCGAGCTTTTCACAAGCTTAGTAATTTCAAGACAAGTCGAATTCTAGCCTGATGATAAAAGCTCGAATAAAGCTCGAGCTGGAGCTGGAGCTGGAGCTCTATCAATCTTAAACGAGCCAAACTCAAGGCAGATGATAAAAGCTCGAATCAAGCTCGAGCTCGAGCTTGCATTAATCTTAAACGAGCCAAGCTCCAGCCTGATACTGTTCGGCTTGGTTTGGATCATTTACATCTCTAGTCTACATACCCCAAAGGCAATTTAGCTGAATTGATGGTAGTCAAGGAGTGTGTTTTGACCGCTAAAGATCATGATTCAAAACGGATTGTTAAAATAGACGTCGTATCAGTGATTAAATCCATTAATGCTTGTTTGTTGTAGAAGGAAAATCAGCATCACACCTATTTTTGTATTTCAATGAAATTAAGCAGAAGTTAACAGCATAATTCAGATTTAAAAAACACACAAAATGATATTTTTTTTAATTTTAAAAGTCAGTAATCATTTTTAAGTAACCGTAAGTATTAGTTAAGCATTAATGACTCAGAAGATGAATTCTAGTTGTTATGTTGATATGTTTTATCTCATAATTTTGTAAGCTCTTGAAATCTTTAATATTGGTTGCAAACAATATCACTTTCGACTATTGAACTTTTATATTTATTTTATTAAATTAAATAAAAAAAAATTGTAACACATAGCAAAATAGATGATAAAATAATAAAGACAAACACTTGTGTGAGACGATCTCATGGATCGTATTTTTTGAGACATATCTTTTATTGGAGTTATACATGAAAAATATTATTTTTTATGCTAAGAGTATTAATTTTTAGAGTGGGTCTCATGTGAGACCGTCCCACGGATCTTAATCTGTGAGACGGTCTCATGGATAACCCAAATAAGAGATCCGTCTCACAAATACGACCCGTGAGACCATCTCACATAAGTTTTTGTCTAATTTTTATTGTGAACATCGATAGGATTGACCCATCTCACAGATAAAGATCCATGAGATCGTCTCACAAGATACCTACCTACTAAATAATAAAATATTATGAACCATTTACTGAATAAATGTTTTCAAAAACATGATTCATAAAGAATTATCATAAAGAAAAAGATGGAAATATCTTATTATTTTTCAATTTTTTTTATTAAATCCACTGAAATAAATATCATATTTTATCGACCCAAGTTTAATAATTAGATCAGATTTTTGGATTTCAGATGACTGCTATTCTCCCACCAAATCCCATTTGCAGTCGTTGAATGGTGCAGGTAGAAGGCAAAAAAGAAAAGAGGGGGTTTTAGGCCCCAACTCTTGAAAGTACTCAACTTCTCTCACCAAATCACAAATGAAACAAAAATCCAATCCAACTTTATCTAAAATATAATATAATATAAATGGGTTTTTTAGAATATGGAAAAATAATTTTGTTAGAAAATTTATGAAAACAAAAGTGATATTTCATGGAAAAGATTGGAGCTATGATTCTTTCATATTTTGAAGAATGAAAATATATTTCAAAAACATTAGCACATTTTGCCCCAATTTCCTTCCCTTGCATATTCATGCGGCACACTGCAACCAAAATAGGTCAGCTATGTGAATTGTGATGTGGAAGCAGTAGCATCGTAACATTTTCATAATTCCCCATAATAACCACCTACCAAAACTTAAGAGCAAGAGATATATAAAATAAAAAATAATAATAATTAAAAAATAAAAAGAAAAAGTGAATGCATTAGATGGGAGAAGACAAACAATTTAAATGGTTTTAAGTGAATGCACATGAATCCAGTGACCACATCACAACCAATGAAATTTCAAGACTACTTTTGATCAAGAATATAAGGTTAAGATTTGAACGAAACTGAAAAGAAACAAGATCTTCCAAATATGTCTCGAACTCCAAGCAAATCTACGAAAAATGCCTCTATTCAATCACCGGCATCCGCATTCCCCTTTAACATGCAGAAGAAAGAGTGTACATCTGACGGTGATGGCTCAAGGGTTACAAAGAAAATGGCTGCAACATCGAATGCAGCAGCTGTTGGGACCAGAGGTACGGTTGCATCCCTGATCATGCAAGAAATTAAGTACTTTACTCAGTTTGAGTTAGATGGTCCGAGCAGCTCCAACAAGACATCATCAGGTAAACTTGTGAACTTGGCATCCATATGTGAAGTCGCGGGACTCAATATAGGATCAGATGTCAATACATCAACTAAGAAAAAGAAAGGAAACAAATGGAACATGCCGAGGATGTGTTCTACAGCAGAAGTGGCGTATAGAAACCAGCTGAGTGGGTTGTCACGATTCACTTACCGGAATCTGAAAGCTGATCTTAAAAAGTCAGCAGCTTTAGACGACATTATCAGATAATTTTGAGAAGCCAAGTTTCTTAAGACGATTTGTAATAGGATTCACCCATGTCCTGTCGGAATTCCCACATTTCAAGTCCACTATTTCAACCATGTTCGATCCTTTCTTGATGGGTATTTTTCTTATAGGGGTTCCATCTATCGAAATATCACAAGATGTGAGCATTGGGATATGATGTGTACCTCCAGAGTTGAGCTTTGACCTCCTTACATTTTCAGGGCATTTACGATTTTTAGCAATGTTTGGGCCACTGCTACTTGCTTCATCTTTTGATGTTTTAGATTTTGGTTCTCTTGGAGTCGACTCCCCAGTCGGAGCAGAGACAGAAGCGCATGAATCCGACACCTTCGTAGCATATTTTGCAGAGTCTAATTCTCGGGACATAAGGGCACCAATCGTCCCAGTGGTTCCTATTTTAATGGATCCTCCCCCACCCCTGATAGCTTCTAATGTCTGTACCATAATGTTGCCACTAGTGCACAAAATTGATACAAAATTTATATTATAGAAGATGGTATTTTTCAGTTCGTTCTACTAGATATTGAATCAATCAATTGAAGATCCTGCATCAAAGCATATTTTTCAGTTATTTCTAGTAGATATTGAAACAATAAATTTAAGATCCTACATCAAAGCAGCGGGTCATACAACAACGGTTCCTAAACAATATCAACATTTCTCTAAATGCTATTGAAACAGCATAGGCGATTCTAAACTAAATACAGTTGCATAACACAAAACAACCTTGAACATAAGAACTCCAATTGTGATTATAAGTATGATGGTCCACATACATGATATTTCCATTGTTTCTTTAGAATAACTTCTACTATTTTCAACATTAACGAGAACATTTGACTCAACAAGCATTATCTTGATATTTAAAAAATAAACCTTTAGATCTAATCAGGGGCACACACAATTGGAGTCAGAGGGGGCGCACAAAAGAACAATACCCCGGTTCAATTACATAAACCATATTGAAATTTGATGATTCGTAAAATAAGAACCAAAATAAGTGATGAAAAAAAATTAAATCCCTTCATCGCCGAAAAAGGACTAGGTGAAAGCAGGATGATTAGCATCTGAGAAGCTTACTATAAAAAAGTTCGAATTTTCTTGCATTGGCACATAATGGTGGGATAATCATCTTTCATAAGTGACCTACTTAACAAAAATAGATGCTTCACTGCTTAAAATTCTAGGATAGGCCGGACTCACTAAGTCAGTGGCCAAATCAAAAGGCTAACTGTTCAAGCATTTGAGCTCCATTAAGACCCATAAATGAGCGGTCTTGGTTGCAGACTAATAAGTATTAACCAAAGGCCAAAACCAACCACCCCCAACTCTCAATCCAACACAATAAACACAGTCATTGAAGCAAGGAATAAGATGAAAGATTCATTTTTCGCATGGAAGAGGAGTCAGTGACAGATCCAACACCTTGTGTTAGAGCTTCAAGTTCATTTGCAGATATGTATAATTTAGGTCTATCATCATCCGGAAATGGCACGAGACACTTGCCACAAAATTAAGATCTTCCTTCTTTTCTAGAGGCATTGGCTCCTCGAAGTTGCCCAAATTCTTCACAATTTAATTCTTAACACTTTGCTAATCATACAACCGAAGCATCAACACCACCCAATCCAGGTATCACCAGAAACTGGGATGGGTGGCGATTAAAATAAAATAAAAAATTCAAATTTCAACTCTGGTTTCTCTAAAAAAATACGACTAATCAAATAACAAATGAACCAAGAACAATTTCAAAAATGAAGAAATCGATAACGATGAAGAATGGAAGTTTACCAACAAACTCAGTAATCAAGAACTTCCGAAGGACGATTGATGGGTTCGTATGAAATGAGTTTGGTTTATTAAATTATGCATAAAGCCGGAATCTTGGAGAGAAACAGCGACGTGGGTTGTACTATCTCCATTTAGAAATCAATCAACTCTTACCACAGTGGATGAGTTTGGAGAACTTTTATTCTTTCAAATTCAAGAAAGTGGAAACAAGATCCAACATGGTTTCTTGCGTTTCCAACACCTCTTGCTTAAGGGCCCACTTTTGGGTTTGCCTGTATTTCACACTCAAATTTCTAAATTCTTTTAGCTACAAAAATTTATCACTAAGAGGGTGTATTCAATCTAAACTTTTAATGACTTTAATGGAATTTTAAAATCTAGAGGTATTCAATCTAAACTTTTAATGACTCTATATATGTTTAGTAGTATTCAACATGGATTTTGGTAGAGTTTTAAAAAGTCATGTGTTATTCAAACTTGACTTTTTAAAACTCTACAAAAGTCAAGAGGTATCCAAAAATCCATAGATTTTCAAGGATTCTTATTTTATTATTCATGTACCAACCTTGAAGCCTTATGTACAGTTGCAGAAAATCTAAAATATTCTTCCACATATACCAAAGATTTTGATGGACTTTCTTTTTTGAAAAATACGCTATCTCTCTTCTATCTCAAGTCATCTCTAGGGTTCTTCTCTCTCTCAAAAAAATTTCTTCTATTCAAAGGTATGATTGATCAATCTTGAATTTATTATATTGCCAATATTTATGTGTAAAAATAGATGAATTGTTGTTTTTTTCTTGAATCATTATGATTATTGTATTTCATAAATTGTTCATTTTAATAAAATTTTATTATGAACTTATAAAAATATTGTTCATTAATATGTTGAATTGACATAAAGAATTGAAATTTTGATTTCAATAAATTGGATAGTTCATTTTTCGTTTTTCATAAATTAAATTTATTTAACTTTTAAATAAGTAAAATTTATTTACATTTTCATGAAATAAAAAAATTTAAAATTTAATAGGTTATACATGTCCAATAATTATTTAAAAAAATTAATAAAAAAATAAATCACAATTATAAAAGTTTACAAAAGTTTACAAAAGTCTACAAAAATCTTGAAAAAAAGTCTATAAAAGTCTATGAAATATGTTTTACAATTCCATGAGATTCTATAAAAGTCAATCTAAATCCATCAACTCCACAAAAGTCCACATTTTAAAAAAAGTCATTAAAAGTCATTAAAAGTTTAGATTGAATACACAAATATATCCTCCATCTACTGATAATTTTAAGTGAATTTCCAAATGATTTTGTTTATATCACATTGTGAGTAACACTTCTAGTGTAATATACACAAATTTATTTATCTGAATATCTGAAACGAAAACAGAAAAATGACGATGAACCCCACATAATTTGTTTCTGCGTGAGTTGTTGTAAAACTACGCAGAGAATATCACTCTCGAGACACATAGAAAAAATAGACAAGACTATATTGTAATAAAAGTATCAACTGACACTAAGGTCACATTTATTATCATCAATTGCGTCCATGGAAATCAAGTGAAAATACAAACAAAGTTTTAGGCGTTGTAATCTCTGGGGGTGGGCATAAAATCCAAAAACCGAAAAAATCGACCGAACAATAATTCGGTTTAAATGGTTCGGCTTTATTGGTTTTCGGTCGATTATGGTTTTAAAATTTATGAAATTCGATTTTTCGGTTCGTTCGGTTCGGTTCGGTTCGGTTCGTTTTTTGGTTTTAATCTCCAAAAAACCGAATAACCGAACCGACCATATTATTGTTAAGTATATGGTTTTTATGTATATTGGACCATATTATTTAAGTATAAGACTTTTTATGTATAATGAGCCTATTATGATTTAAGAACTTAGTATCATTGACCCTCAATTTTCAATTCGATCGTTTTTTTTTCTTTCTCACTACTCACGGGTCAACGTTTTCTTTTCTTTTCTGTATATATTTCTTTAATTTTTTCGTAAGATGATTGGTGTTCCATTCGAGCTGGTTGACACCTTGTTATCATTCCTATTACTAAATATTCCATTGGATTCATGTATTATTCGTGTTTACATGGTTAATTAGTTATATATTGTTATTATATTCATATGACATGTTTGTACACAACACAGTTTACACACATATATATTTGTATATATATAAAAGATTAAGTCCCATAAATTAAATGTTTGAAAAATACTATGGTTTAGATTTTAACTGCATAAAGTGACGTATAATTTTATTTCTTAACAAATTTTAGCTAACCGTATATAACCGGACGTATAAACCGAACCGAACAGTAATAAAATAGTTTGGTTTTGGACTAGAGATATTCAAAACCGAAAATCGAACCGTTGTAGAGTAAAACCGGACCAAACCGACCGTTGTCCACCCTAGTAATATCTCATTTTATTCTATTTATTAGATTTAAACTTCTTGATTACAAGATAAAAAATACATATAATAGACATTAAATGATATTAGTGACCAAAGTATATTTACCTAGTTACTAAGATTTTGACTTCCAATTCAACTCTCATTTTTTATTATCCATAGACTATGTCTAATAAAACCACAACAGAGATCACATCATAAAAAATCTAGATGGATCACACATCCTAACTAATTTGCTCATTAATTTCAGACAATTTTGGAAGAGTTGAACAACCAAGAACTAACCAAGAGTAATTACCAAATAATATGATCGAGATTTGATATATTGTTATAATTCAAGAAATATAAACTTGGATTCGTCCCCTTGAAAGGCATTTGGCAAACCAAAAGATTCATTTAATCTCATGTTTCATAGCAGCAAATAATTAAGGACGAATTTGCCCATTCATGCTTCTATGAAGATTAAAGAGTCGAGCAACATCCTATCTGTATACTCCGTGAACACCAAAAAAATCTTTTAAAATAAAATAAAAATTAACATGGTTCAAATACACAACCATGATTTGGTGTCGCACTCCCAATAGCATAAATTTAAGAAAACAAACGAAACGTTAATAACAATATAACAAGTAGTTTGAATTTGAGGTTGTGTGCACATTATCGCCGTTGGATCATGTGAATCTCACGTCTATGCTCTTCATAGCAAAGGATCCAAACTCTATAATAAGACACCTTGATCCAAATATTACATGACAACAAGAGTTGAAAAACAAAGTACCTTCGACGTTGGAAGGCGAACTCTTAACCCTTTTATTTATTTAATGAAATGAATGCTAAAATTTACTATCTTTTCATCATGTATAAATTAGAGTGTAATAGTGTTGGATCGATTTTATTATACGAGTTTATATGTGAATTATTATGTGTTATGATTTGTCTATTAGGTTAAACTCAAATTTAAAGTGAACGATTAAAGTTTTGATTATTAGACTTTAATATATCTGATTGGTCGTTGGTTTTTAATGTCTAAAAACAAAAATGTACTTTATGTTTTTACGATGAACAAAAACAGAAATATTAGAAGATGATGACATACATTATCTATATATTGGTCATAGTCCTTGGATCGTGCGTTATCGTGTTCTCTATTCTCTACTCTTATTATATAAAAAAGATTCGAAGAGAAAACAAATGACTCTCGCCACTCGTTCTCAAGGCATAAAGGATTATAACTTCAAATGCACTTCAGCTAAGGTTTTCGGCCTAATTATTTTAGCACTTCTTAGGTAAATCCAAAGAGGCAGCGTAGGTGTTTGCCATACCCTATCATACCCACTATTCCTTGGGGCCATTTCGACTAGGTTATTGTTTATACTCAAGTAAGACAAATTTGACACACTTTCTATATTTAATATTAATTTTCCGACCTCTTTTACCAATCTAAAAAAAATTGAGATTTTCTTGATTTTACATTAAACTTCTTCACTGGTAAACATACCTCAGGAGTTAGGAGTGGCAAGGTTCACCTCCAGAGGAATTATTACTTCAGTTGGTGTCAGCTTTGTTGGCATCATTTAGGAAATAGCGTTGCACATATAACTCCACATATATTATATATTCTCCTGGTTTAACTTTACAGAATAATGTACATTTAAATGCATCTCTACACTGTTTATCGGAGATCATTTATTTTCTTCTTCTGTTATTTCTGCTGGATTTTTGCCTGCTGAAAGATATTCTAGTGCAGTTACGACGTCGCTGATCAATGGTCGAATCGAGGCTTCTTCTTGGAGACACATTGCTGCGATTGCAAGAGCTTGGTGCAACCCCTTCTCGGGGTATGCCCCTTCAAGCAACGGATCTACCATCAAATGGAACTTTTTCTTGTCTCTGAACAAAGGTCGTGCCTGCAAAGATTTATGTTTACAAGATAATGTTGTGAATCGATATACAAATTGTAGCGGAATATAAAACGTGTCTGGATTTGGACAACAAGTGAAACTTTTACGTACCCAATCTATTAGATTTTGCTCCACGGTTGGTCTTGTAGTGTCGATGACTCTCCTGCCCGTGATTATCTCGAGAAACACGACACCGAAGCTGTATACATCCGACTTTGTAGTCAACTGGCCCGTGGATGCATACTCTGGTGCACAATAGCCGTAAGTTCCCATCACTCTGGTGGAAATATGGGTGTGCCCCCCGACCGGACCAAGCTTCGCGAGGCCGAAATCCGAGAGTTTTGGATTGAAGTTCTCATCTAAAAGAATGTTTGATGCCTTGAAATCTCGATAGATAACAGGTGGATTGGCGGTTTCATGCAAGTATTCGAGTCCCCTTGCTGCTCCTGCTGCAATCTTCATCCTTGCATGCCAGTCAAGAGGCTCTTCCCCTGGTCCTACATCTTCACACAACAATACATACAGTTGGCATATTTAATTTTCAAATTATATCATTTCAAAAACATTATACTAATTTAAATATTAATATATACGATAAACAAATAATATAGAAGAATAAATCAAACATACCGAGAAGGTGATCCTCCAAAGAACCATTGTGCATGTACTCATAAACCAAAATCCTCTGTTTACCATCAGCACAATATCCAACTAAATTAACAAGATTGGGATGGTGAAGCAGACTCAATATCAATACTTCCACAAGAAACTCTCTGTTCCCTTGGAATCCATTTCTATCAAGTTGCTTCACTGCAACATCCTGAGGGGGTACAAACAAGAAAACGAAACGAAATCAATTCGAATGACTCAAAAAACATGCTGCGATGGTTACAAAGGTGTGAAGGACAGCAGGATTACAATATTTTTGCTCTCGATGTGGCCTTTGTATACCCTCCCGAAACCGCCTTCTCCGATCAAAGTGTCGGGCTTGAAGTTACGAGTAGCAGCACAAAGGTCACGGAATGTGAAAATATCAGCAGATATATTACCCTTCCCTAGCTTTTCTATTTCTTCCGCTATATACCGTCTTCTGCTAGCATCTGCACATCATTGTTACAGATATAATAATTTTACTCAAATGAGCATCATATTTAATGTAGGAAACAAGAACGGATATGTACTCGCTGGCTATTCTTGATACATTTAGCCACAAAATCGTCATATATTTCTAAAAACTTCACGCAGAATTCGAATTTGTTTAAAATTCAAATGCCATTCTCATCATGCATTATCATTTTCACCAATATCCGAAAGCTTCATTTCGATATATAAGCTACCCCACCCTTGGTTACGTCTTCCTGGAAATGAAAGAAAGGGAAAAAAAGGCAATGGGATGAAGCATGAATAACTTTGTGTGTGAGTTACCAGATTTGAAGGATATATTATCAAAAGAGGCAAAATAATCTGCCTTCTTGTATCCTGGAGCGCCATTTTTAGATGACCTTTTCTGGGTTTTCTCTCCAGATAAGCAACAATGAGAAACGTCCCAACATTTTCTCTACGATCCTTCGCGTTTATTTCAACTCAAATTCACCATTCTACACAAAAACACAATCAATCCATTAATCCCACAAATATAGAATCGAGATAGGCAGGCTAGCTACAGAATGTTTTGTAAAATTCTTAAAAAAATCGATCTTTTTTTTTTTTGGCATATCAAGAAACCAACATAGGATTGTTTAGAGTCGTTTCCTCTCCCATATAAAACGATCCACGTGTTTTCCTACTTGTATTTGGCATCGTCGTCATCTTTTTCCCCTTCCAGATTTAGCAAATGGGATGGTGGCCACCAATTATGAATCAAAACTAAACTACAAAAATAAATAATATGTAAAGATATCCCAATACTCGAGTTAGCTCAACTAGCGATTTTGGAATTTGAGTTCGATCTGTAAGATTTTTTTTACTCGTTCGAGTTTCTTGAGCATCAATTGCGCTTCGTTTGTGAATTGGCAAATAAAGTTTCGTTCTGTTTTTTTTAATACTAATTGGTAAAACATATGGTTAATTTATAAAAATTAAGAATAATATATTAATTAAATCATATTTTAAATATCACAAAATTTTTGTTAGTCTGTCGAGTCAATTTTATGAGAAGGATTTCTTATTTGAATCACTTACAAAAAAATTAAATATTACTTATTATTGTAAATATGAATAGAATAAGAGACCGATTAAACAAATATTAAGATAATATATAAGATTAACTCAAAATAGTTAAAATGAAGGATCTTATATATTCCACGTCGTGGCAAGACCCTTCATCTGTAATTTCTTTGGGGTTTTTTTTTATGATGACCACCATTATTATTTGGTTCGGTAGGACTAACGTAATAATTTACAAATGATCAGGTAAATTACATTAGACAGACTCGCCTGAGAAAGAATCTTTTTTTTTCTAAATGACCTTGTTATACATTTTTATATAGAGAGAGACATAATTTGTAAAGTTCATAAATAAATTATCCCACATTCATTTTCAAAAACGAAATCAATTTCCCCAAAATAGGACTAAATTTAACCTATTGGTGTTTCAAATCAAACAATCATATTACTGGTTTTAAGCTACTAGTCTTACTTGCAGTTTCAGCAAAAGAAATCAGCTTTAGCATGTTTGATTTACTTTAGCTCATCCATCCCAAAATATTATTTTCGTCTGATATTTCATTTTTCAGAGTAAATGGCATATGAAATTAGTATATAAAAATAATGGTCGTACAAGTACAATACATCTCATCAATTTTTCATTGTCCAATGCAAAAATTCTAACATGTCTGTGTGGATGCAGCATACAGCATGAAATTGTATGGGACTAACTTAGCAGTAGAATTAGTCAGATTTCGAAGGGATGTGGTTGCCACCATTTGCAATCTTGTACAGATAAAATCCAGTCATGAGAAAACTGCAAATAAGAAACCAATGGTTAACAATTCTGCTAGTCTAGGTAAATCGAAATGTTATCTATTGTATACTAGTGGCAGATACATTGCAAAGCCAAACGGGAGATGGGAGGATTGACCCATCCTGCAGAATTAACGAGAAAACGTTGCAAATGGTATCGAGTGGAGGCGATACTTTAGCACAACATTCTAAAGGAACTGAGAGTAGGTTGTATTCCAAAAAGGTTTGAGAATTGAGTAGGGTCTAGTCCCAACAGTTCGGAAAAAGAAATTTCAATCCATAGTAATCGAGCAACTGTGCACTGTAAGTCGACAGGCAGCCACGACGGAAGAACTTGGCTGATATAACTTAGGAAACTTTTTAATGACGTGAGAACTTGGCTGATATAACTCGCAGCCTCTTCGAGCATGCTCATATATGAACTAGCTCAGATAAATCGTAGACGCTGTTTTATGAAACTCAATCACACAAACACAATGCACAAACATTTTCAAATCGATACAAGTTGCAAGTGCACGTTCGAGTTTACTTTACCTGATCCCAGCAACCATACCGGCTGGCATTATCTTTGAAGTCTGCAGATACCTCTGGGTCATAACCCAGGTTAGCAAGGCAGCAATAGCTGTTTCAAGAAACGCAGCACGAATGACTCGATAACATGTAATGCAAAACCAAAAGTACAATGATACAAAGATTGAACAGAAAAAAATGACAAAGATCAATTTGTATGCTTAATATATGAAGATATAAGTACAGTCATTTTAAAATGTGAACCGTTGCTTTATCATCAGATTTGGTAGAACAATGGAAAATGACTTTAGTTTATAGTCCACAAGTATTTTTCTCAATTTGAAATTAAAATCTGATAAATACATACCATAGTTAATTATCGGATTGGGATATATATATATATGGTTTATTATGATTTTGGTGCATAAAAGTACAATTATCAAATCGGTACATAAATAATTGAAATAGTAGAATAGATACATATATTAAATTTAATTTCATAGTGATATCTCGTTTTACAAATATGATACAGACATTTAAATTTTATTTACATGAATTTAAAACTAATCAAAGAGAATAAAATTTACTTAGTTTTAGTTCTTTTTATTAGAGTAGGTCTATTGATGTTGACCTAAATTTTTATCTGTGTGTACGAATAAACCACCGATATTTACAATAATAAATAATACCCTTAACATAATAAAAGTAATTTTTTTAATCGATCACCCAAATAAGAGATCCAGTCTCATAAAATACGACTGGTAAGACCGTCTTACACAAGTTTTTGTCTTCGAATCTACAATGAATCGTGATATTTTCCTAAAATATATTCATGGATTTCATCATAGATTCATCTCATGAAATTGAGTTTTTATCTACAACGTGTTAGTCTATACTGAGGTTTCTATTTTTATTCCAATTTTAATGAATATCATTAGACCAAGAGCGTTCTCATATTTTTTTTGGAACTTGGCAAGGGAAGAAATATTTCAGACCTTTCAATATTTCACTTAAATTCAATTCATATACTAATTTTATTTTGATCTCAAATTTAGAAAAATAAGCGTCGATTAAAAAGAAGCATACCAGTCTCCAGAATCAAGGCAAAGTAGGAATTTGTGCGCTTGTTGTAGGCTTGGAGGCTAAGATATCCGGCGAGGACGAGCAGCAACCCGGTGACGGCGCCACCAGCCAGCGACGCCGTGCTGCCTTTCCTCGAGTAGTCCAATTACGCCCCCCACCACCAAAAGCAGCCCATACGGGATCGTGAAGTAGAAATCCAGCATATTTTTGAACTGGGTTTTCTGAGAAATCTAGTTTTCAAATTTTGGGATCAAATTTAAAGGAGGAAGGAAATGAGAGAAGATTTTGGAAGTCAGTGGTGATGGCTTGTTCATTGAATCGGCCAATTTGTTCATGCTGCTGCCAACTCCGTTGACCGTGATACTTCATCTAGAAGGTTGATCCAAGGTAATAAGAGTAATTTTTTATATTTTTTATGTTCCTCTTGTGAGATTTTTTTATTTGAGTTTTTGTATATTAATAATATATATAAATTTATTTATTTATTTAATATTATATAATAATATTAAAGATCGATATCTACAATAAAAATTAATATTTTCGACATAAAAAATATATATTTAATGAAAATTAATATTTTCGACATAAAAATTAATATGTTTAATGAATCTAATCGGACATCCAACTTACAAAATTGATATATGATATGATATCATAAAAGTTTTTGGCAAAAACTTGCGTGAGACGGTCTCACGAGTCATATTTGGGAGACGGATCTCTTATTTGGGTTATCCATAAAAAAATATTATTTTTTATGTTAAGAGTATTACTTTTTATCGTGAATATTATCGTGAATATGAGTAGAGTTGACTCATCTCACAGATTAAGATCCGTGAGACAGTCTCACATGAGACCCACTCAAAGTTTTTTTTTATGCTTAGCATTTCATGTTAATTAGTTTGGTGGATCAATATGAACTATCGTATAATACTTGTTAAGTAACTTTAATTGTATGAGTTTATTAATAATTTTCTTGTCTGTCTTTTATTTTTTCTCTGGCTTTTTCCCTTTTATCTTGAAATTGAAATGTTTTACCGTACATGATAATGTGTAAAGAATCATAGAAGATAATAAATATTAGTTACATGAGAAAAAATGTGGCATGAAATATGACAAACTCATTAAAAAAAATATTATCATGCATACACATACAGCCTACAGTCAATTGCAAAAGAAATATATTCCGGTTTGGTCTAATATCCAAACCCTATTGCATAACGAACCAAACAAACAAATTATCAAACACAATCGAGTGAGGCGATCCGACACAATAATTCAGCGAGATGTTCAGCAAAAGTAGAGGGGCAAGCTAGAAATTTAATTACAAAATATTTTTAAAAAACAAAACAAAACAAAATTTATATTTTAAAGAATTAAACATAAACTTTGAATTTTTGAATTTTTTTTACTCAGCGTTCAAATGAATCTGCATGAGTGCTTGAGTGACAGAACAATCACAAAGCAAAGACATGCAACAAGAATATCAAGAAATGAAGCATGCCAAACAAGAAAACCGAAATGAGGAGAATCCAAAAACTGAATAATATTAAGACCCGGGTTTCAAGAAGGCAGTTTTTGTGCACCTATAATGGAAGTAAACATTAAATTACTTTTGACTCTAAATAAACAGAGCATGCTCCCAAACTCCTTCGCTAGAGAGAAGGCTTCCCACATGCTCGCCGATTGCCACTGCACTTGTTCAAACACATGTATGTTGCTGTACGATCAGAAAGATTTCTAATCATGGAATGATGCTTCGTTTTCCAAATTTGTTTCAGCCGCATAAGTTTCTGGAAACTCAACCTCGGGTACGGGAGTTGATTCTTCTGTGATGTGCACCTCATTCTCTTTCTTATTTTCCTGTACAGCCTAGAGCAAGTTATGTAATCAAAGAAAGACACAAGAAATCATGGCTTGGATTCTCTAAAACGAAGATATTTGCACTTTTGCATAAGTTGAGGCTTCTTCTTACCTTTAAAAGATCGGTCATTTTCCCAGTTCCATAATCGAAAAAAGATTCTGTGCCAGACTCAGATTGTAAGGGCTTGGATGAAAAGGGATCAATGGTATTTCCAAATTCTTGTGTTGAAATGCCTCCTAAATCTTCTGATAGGGATTTCAATGCTTCCTTGCTATTCTCCGTCTGAGTATCTGATGTTTGTGAAGAGCCTGATGTATCGGTATCTATTGATTTCATTGAGTGGTCACCTTTTTCCAGTCCACTGTCACAGGGACCTTCTTGAACAGAACTGGTGTTAACCTGCTCACTAACTACAGAAACTTGGTGGCTGTGATGGGGCTGTGTGGCCACAAACATCTGGCTAACTGGTATAGATCGATCAGGTGGAAACATGGCTAAAGGTTCAACCATATGCACATCATCGTCTCCGAATTCCAACACGTGACCAGAATGGGGTGCGCTTAAAGGTATTTGGTTCGAAGGCGATATCTCATTCAAAAAACTGCCAGGTTGAAGTACCATAGGAGCCACAGTGTCTGTCACATTGACGGGAGGAACAGAAGGAGCTATTTTTGGCGATGAATATTTGTGTTTTAAAGGAACTATAGCACCTGGTTGAATTGGAAGTTTCTCGCCACGTGACCAACCTCGTTTTTCTGTGGGCATGTGGACTTCATTTCTTCTAATCATTTTCATATGTGGGGCAACATCGTTAGCTGCTGTGACTGGAATAAAATGTCCGGGTTTGAAAACAACACCCCTTAAATTTGTATCTGAGTTACCAATTCGAACAGTAAGCAAATAACCAGCGTCAAATGTAGCCTCAACAACGCCAGTCACTGGCTGGCCAACCATTACATCGATTCCATTGTTTTGATCAGCTCTCTGAGAAAGGTATTCTTTCGTTCCTAAAAAACCAGGGGGTGTGCGAGCAGCTTTAGCATGCTTTAGGCTGGGATCTTTACGTGGACGACCACGTCTACGCTTCGCAGGAAGGAGCGAAGGGCCACCAGTGCTCTCCCCTTGATCAAGTTGATTCATTTTGAGAAATAGCTGCAAAGTTTATTTATTCCATAGTCAATTCGAATAAAAGAAAAATCTATAACTAATAACGATAGGTCAGAGTCCCCAAATGTATAGGACACTTGTTTGTAAGTAAGAAAATAAGAAACCCTGAATTCTTTCATGATTAATGATATGATAACAAGCAGCGATCATAACATAAATAATGGAAGAATATATTCATATGAACGGTGCTTAGGCACTTTGGGATCATGAAATTCATCAGTTAATCAATTATTGCGCAACTTCTTCAAGACATGAAAATTCTTATGCTCACTTTAAAGACTCGATGATGTGTAAACAAGGATTTCATCTCAATCTTTCTTCCACATATAATGGACCTAAAAACTTATTTTCAGTATGTTCTCTCTCGGCATTAATTTCATCCCAATTTTCTCTTCCTCTATAAAAGAAGGTCCTACAAACTCATTTTGGTCGGCTTTCTTTCCACTTTCATCCGTGTTGGAGAGAACAAAAATACTTCAGACAATTTGGATCTTTCAGCAGATTTCTAAATCAGAAATACTAATACCAAACAATGCGTACAAGGAGACTGTAGATACCAAACACATAAATCCCAATATCAGCTTGGTGAAAGTGATGGTGATCAAGAGTTGGTCCTATTAATAACTGCAATTACATGCACCCATGCGAACTAGTTTGTTTAATCTTCTTTTGTATGGGGGTTGACTTTACATGCTGGTTTTGGAGTAAACATTGAGATGAATAAGTTAATTATCAAACAAATAGCTGCACATAATAGAGTGAATTAATTAAAGGTTAAAAAACAAGAGTTTTATGACTTTATGAATAAGCGCTTTAAAATTAAGTGTTGCTACCAGCACACCGGAAAAATGAATCATCAAACTTTACATTCATTAAGTATTTTACAACTTGTGGTGGCAAGAAATGCAGCCAAATAAAGAATTGGGTCATTCAGTTAGCTTATTGTATTCAGAAGTTTGAAAAGCAAAATGTAAACTGCTACGAATTCCCCACGAGATAACCTCAACAATATTAAAATAATCAGTAATATGAGGTGTTGGAATTATATTTATTAGTCTTGGCTTGGGTTTAGAACTCACAACTTAGACATTCAAAATCCAACGTGCGTCTGTAATCTCTTTTGATATGGATCAGCTCCAATACAGTGCTTGAGAAGGACTGTCTTTCTTATAGAAAGATTATAAATATAAGCATATCCTCATTTCATAATGGAACAAAATCCCCCACATACTTTCCTAAAATTCTCTCAATGTAGTTTTGGAGAATCACCAAATGAAATGTATAGATCTAAGTGTAAGAAATGTAATAACTCCTATGTAAACTGATCGTGGACAGGCTGGATTCATATGTGGTGAGTGAAGCTAATATATGTATCGACCTAATATTCCTTAAATTCCAGCACGAGGGTTTGAGCAATTTAGTGTTTTGATTTATGTATTGCATAGTTATTTTCGTTTGAACATTTGTTCATATAGATTAATAAATTGAATAAGACCACACGATTAAAGATTTTTAATTTCCGAAAAACAACATCCAACAAAACCTCCGAAAAATCCATCTATGTGCCAGCACTGAGTGCCATTGTTCATGTCATAGCCTAACCACTGACTCAATTTTAATAAGATTCAATAAACCTGGGAAAAAGGGCATGCAAGATGAAGACAATGATGTGAAGAAGACCAATAACAAAAATTAAATTCCTGCATTCTCAACTTTCCTAAGGCTGGTTGAGAGCATCATGTCATCAACATTATTTTTACGATCTTTCTTGAGGTGAAGAAACTTAGAAAGATCATCAATATACGACAAATTCTATCGGAACCCATGCAAAAATTCAAAAAAGCAAAAAACCTCCATTGTCAAATCAATGGCATTTAAAACCCTGTATTTTTAAATAATCAGGTATAAAACCCCTTGCAAATAGGGTAAATATGCTTGCTTTTTACAAAACCACAGGGGTACAAAACGCTATTAATTTTAATATGGGGGGGTTATGCTTTTTTGGACTTTTATGAGGGTGGAAAATGCTATTTGCCCATAAATATAATCCTTTCTCCACAAGTATACATACTTCAATGTTCAAACTCAAAATTGCAAACTGAAAATTGTGACAATTTGATGTAAATGGCCTTTCTTAGTCCTTAGAAGTTGGTAGATTTTCGAAGTTGTTGCTAATTGTTCCTAGTAATGGCAAGGACATTTTACAGAACTTATAATTAAACAAATCAAGTAAATGAAAATAAAATAACAAGTAAATAAATATGGAAGAATGTACCTTGATTAGCGTCTATAAATATCTATCGGATAGAATAGAAAGTGAAATCACAGAAACTAATAGAAGAAAATTGGGGATCTGAAACAAGGCTTATGAAAATATCACCAAGAAGGCAAGAATAGAATGGCAAAACTCGCTGAGGGCACACATTTATAGCAGGAAGCGAGAGACTTTTGAATTATATTTGTGCACCAATTCGAGCAATAACGGATTCTTTTGACACTAGAAAACAGGTAATATTATGAGTAGGTTGAGAGAAAATTAATGTGATGACGTCTCATTTTACAGACGTCGAGTGCCGTTTCAAATTATTATCCCCGTAGAACTTATCGACTTGTTGAAAACTACAGATGCTCATTCTTGTGTTTTTTTAATTTCTTATCTAATTTTTTTTTGGTCGTGCATGCTAAATAGGCAATAAGTTTGTCATTGATCTATTTTTAAAGCAGGTAAACTAGCATAGTAGCGTTGAGAAAAGTAACGAAAATAATTAAGAATTAAACAAAATATAGTACAGAAAAATAAGACAGCAATAAAGTCGTCCTCAACAAGTAGACAGAAACTCAACAAACGCATCCGGTGATGGCTTTTTGTCAACAAATGACTACCAAACTTAAGCCGCTATGTATGTTTCCTAGAAACACTTGGGAAAATCTATATTATATTTGATAAAGTCTCAATTAGATTTTGTCAATTTGAGAATCCCACAATGGGTTTGAGATTATTCATCCAATATGGCAAGTAATAAAAAGTTGAAGTCTGGCAAAACTGGTAGGCGTAACTTCAACTTGTTAATATTGCAAATTTTATTTTTGAAGAGTACTGCACTTTCATTTCAACTTATAAGCGTTAATATAATATAATGTTAATAAGAGGAGAAAAACCAAAAGGGTAGTACACCAAAGCATATGATCAGCTTCCAGATTTCTAAAACTTGCATCAGAAGGGAAGAGACTCAAAGCAAACAATGTATGCAATCCCTGATGCGGCTATTGTAACGTACCAAACAATTCAGCCTGTTTCCAAAATTTTCACTTGTGCATTTCAAATAGCATATCAATCAATTATCTGAATGGTGAAGCAAATGATGATCCAAACTTAGATCCCGAGTTCGAGTCACACGGGATGCACATGTGGGTCATTGGGTGAATAAACTGGAATGTGCGAAGCAATAACACATCTTTACCTGATTTAATACCATTTTACTCTACTACAGTACCATGTAACAGACTATATATACTGAACTGTGTCATCAAACTTAACCTTCATAATTAAAAAATGTAAAGGTATATGAAGCACGGATTTGTTAAATCATATTTAAATTAATGACCACATTGCATCAACATTTGCACCTCATTGCAATAGATAAAGCCGAGAAAATATTAAAAAGAAATATAACTCATCAAACACATTAGATACTAAAAAAAGCATCATAAACCAAAGATTACACATGCATCTCTATAATAGGTATAACCACGAAAATCATCTCCTTCTATCTAACAAGTACATTCCACATAAAAAGCATACCAGAAAAATCTCAAAAGGCCATGCAACAACCAAAAAATTCGATAAGAAATAAACAAATTAAATTACCAATTTAATTAAACCAGCAACATCAATCACACCAGTTATAATTTTCTGAGAACAACAAACACTCACAGTTACTCGATTAAAACAAATAAACTGCATACAACTGGTAAAAAATTATCATGCAAAATCTCAAACAAAAAAACACAATTATAAACAAATAATTTACGTAAGCTGGTGAAATGGCAGTACCTTTTAGAAGCATTTGTAAATAACTTCTTCACACTAGTAAATCTGAAAACAGAGTATGGATTTCGCTCGTTAAACCCTAGCGAGGGATCGAATTCAGAGCTTTTGGGGCTTAGGGAAATTGTTGATTATAATTTGCGAGAAGATTATTTTTTTATTACGAGCGTAGTAATGAACTATGCTTTCTTCGGAGCTCGGTACATTAAATCACCAGTCTGTGACAGAAATATAACACGGACGTATTGTAGTGCGAAACGTGTCTTGTGGAGAATTAAAGTTGAATCGGGTCGGATCAAAATTTGGGCTGGAAGCCCTGGACCAACAATGTAATGGGCTTATAAAATATATCAGCAGTAGCCCAGTTGAAATTCAATAAAATAAATATTTAGATTATTATAATTTTGATTTCAGAGGAGTAAAATATATTCCAAAATCCTTAAACCTATTATTTATTTATTCTTACAATACAACTCATAAAAAATTGAATATTATAAAATCTAATGTTGGATTGATGAATTTCAAATTTATATATTTCATATATATTTAACTGTATTTTTGTAGTTTTAGATAAACAATAACATAAACTTCAAATCGAACATTGCATGTTTATATAGTGTTTTATATTAATTATGATGAATTACAAGTTCACTCAATAATATAAGCATTTGAAATTCATTTTATTTTGTGTAACTAATGTATGAGTAAGTAACATATGAATTTAAACTTTCATCGATCGTTTCGTCGTTAACAATAAAATTATAATCGAAATACATGGATTTCAAATTCATCTTTCCAAATACAACCTTAGTTATTTCTACTAAATATCTTTTAAAATGAATCTTCAAATCAAATTAAAACAACATTTTCTCTCGCATGTTTCTTCTTCTTTTAGAGAAGTGAAATATATTGCAAAAATCTTAAACTAATTTGGAGTAATTTATTTACAATTTTTGTTTGTGTTTTATGCTGTATTAATATTCAAATGGTTGCGCCACTTCCAACCATTTGATTTTTTTTTGTCTCTAAGGATCATTTCATGATTTACTTATTTTGATTCTACTCTATTAATATATGAATTGTTTTATTTTATTTTTATGAGATTGTATGTGTTAAACTATTTATTTCTTAGATTTCTCGGACATATTAGCAGACTCGGCAATTAAAGAAGATTAGTGCATCTGATAAAGATATTTCAACCTATATTATCTGGGAATTTTTCGAATTTAATTGTAGAATAATTCGAGTTTGGTACTACTTGTGATACCTTAGAATTGATAAATACAATTTTTAGAAATCAGTGTGCGAATCCCGGAAATAATTTGGAAAGTTCAGTTAGACTGAACCAAACTGACGAGGTACGTTGAAATCGATTATCTTAACAAGTACAGAACTAGTATGTATATTCATTGTTATTTATCTGCATTTTACACTCATTATGTTTTGGTAATTTTAAAGTTGAAGTACTGGTGTATTTCTCCATACTTGATGTTTCACTCTCAGGTACTGCCATTTGCAGAAATATCATTCTATTACTGCAGGCAGGCTGTCACTAGAGTTGAGCCTTTTATTTGCACCATGCCATTGAAATTGGACGAGGGATGGAATCAAATCCAGCTCAACCTTTCTGGTCGGATTCGGCGCCGAGCTTATGGAACCAACTATGTGGAGACACTGAGTCCATGTTCAAACAAATTGTCGCCTGAGAAGCAGATATTTTTCTGATCGCCTATATTCAGAGGAGGAACTCCCTCCAGAGTTTAAATTATCCAAGTTTTTTCAGATGATGTACAATTATCGTGTGAAGATTAGAGATATTCGCATTGTTGGCTTCTGAAATTCATTCTTTTGTCACGCAGAAAGCATGAAAGATGTAATAAGTTCAACACTACATGGGAATGAATACACATGACAACACAAATGTCGAACTCTTTTACAAAAATGTTCGCATAAAAGTAATATTTCATCAATAAAATTGATTTCAGAGTCTCAGAGAGTATTTTTATTCTCACAAAAATAACAATAAGATCATTTGAAGTTTGAAACAGTGACCCATTTGAAATGGGAAAAACGCTCAAACACAGAAAAAGGCTTCATTGCAACTACTTGACCGCTTGAATATCAAGAATTGATTGGATCGGGTTGCATAGCTTTGTGGACTAATTCAGTTTGCTCTTTCACGTGAACTTGGTAAAAGCCGGTAGCCGTTGCGGCAGATGGAGCACGGCCAACATACTTAATGTCATCAACAGTACCCCTACTCAGTGCTTTCATTGCAGTGCCTAGACGAGGGGCAACATAGCTGTATGCACCCATGTTCATGGGCTCTTCTTGGCACCATACGATCTCGGAATCTAAAACAATAACAAGGAAAAATTAAACCAGAAGCGAGTAGAATAGATCACAGACCGACACTTTTCATACACCTCGATGTCGTTTTTATGTAAATCATATAATCACTTTATCAAGTAAAGACCATCCTTAATGCTCCAGTTTTTGAATAGCATACTGATATGCTAGACATCTTTTCAAAAACATACTTGGATATCTCTTCAATTCTCGCTGGATGAGGTCATAAGGGAATGGACAAAGTTGCTCCACCCTACAAATTGCAATATCCTTTCCACCAACCTTTTTCCTCTCTTCATCGAGCTCATAGTAGACCTGCAAACAGACAGAAAAAAAATAGATTGAATAAATTAGAAAAAATATATAAATTTCCTAGCCATACTCTGGTAACTTCAAAATTAATTGAAGGGTACTATATCCTTTATTCAGAACCATTATCTGGACATCATAATCAATCATATTATCGCAAGACAAATCTAAATTATCATAAAACTTGGTGAATGCACGCCCTACCACCAACTCCTGAAAAATATAAAACAGAAAAATCGAAAAGTGTGAAAGCAAGAGCCAACAACGCATGTAGGAGAGATGAAAATTTCTCACCTTTCCTGAGCAGAGAACTAGCCGTCTAATACCCTCTTCAAGATCCGAGTGATCGTTCTGATCTTTTATAAGCCGTTTAAATCTGGTTCCTTGCTTGTCAAAACCAGGGTGACCTTGAACATCATCAAACTCAGACAAATTGGATTTGCAGTCCTTATGACGAAGCAAGTTCTTCGGTGACATGACAATAAGAGGTTTACGGAATTCCCTGTGTAACTGAAACATATAAAAGAAAAAGGTTATAGCATAAGGAGTGTAAGAGACTCGTGTAATTAATACAGCTTTATCTATCAAATTCACTTACTTGGCGCCGCAAAACATGGAAATAATTAGCAGGAGTGGTCACATTCACCACTTGAAAATTGCATTCTTGAATCTGTTTCCTAAGGGTTGAATCCATCTCAGGAATGACAAAAGGATTATCGTCACTCATCTGCAATACAAAAAAAAAGTTAATTCACTGTTCTTTGATGAAACAAAAGATACAAATGAGACTTTTCCGTCGAAGGTAGATGGCAAATAAGCGATCGTAGAAAAATTCTTAAGCTAGTATGCAGAGGAAACAACAAATTTGTAACATCGCAGAAAATACCAATTTCCATCATGCACCACAATATTGCTGAATTCGCCTCAATTCTGATAAAGCTAAGAATCCCAAAGATAAACACTTGAAGAAAAATAAAGAGTGATAAAGACAAGAATCCCAAAGATAAACACTTGAAGAAAAATAAAGAGTGATTTCTACGTCAAAATTCCTCAAGAATTCAAAATGCTTGGTTTGAAACAGTTTCACAGTGCCAAAAATATGCATTAGAAGATAGGAAGTATCATAAAGTTAGCGACCACAATATGATACAAAGTCACTTATTTAATTTGACATTAATCATATAACTTCTAGTTTCACAACCCCAAAGCCCTTAAACATAAAATCCAAGTAACACATAATCTAGTGAAACTCTCCCTAATTTTTTTTAAAAAAATAAAAAAAATAAGAACGGGGTATAGCTGCCAGAATATTTATTTAGACTGGCGGAAGACGCACAAGTGATGCGTGTGTAAAACAATGACCACGACACATGGGCACCAAATGACAGTGAATATAATTTCTTCAAGGTAAAATAATAGTAACTAAAAAAAACTGAAAAACACTTGTTTTACATTCAAAGGATACATGAAACATTGTAGAAAAAAATGCAATAAAAAAACAATTTAAAGTACTGATTCATGAAGGAAAAAATAATAGGTAAAAATGGAGATTGTCTCACCCGATACCGAGATGGAAGGAATATTTCAATAAATCGTCATGCTCTCAAGTTTTAACCTCTGTCATTGAAACATGATGATAGAGAAGAAAACAGAATATAGCAGCAACTGAGAAAAGCTCGGATGAGATGGAAAGAAATTTGGGAAATAGCCAAAATTTGAATTGCATCACAGAATTAAAATTTAAAATAATGGGAGGAAAATGATCAACGAGATTATTGGGCCAGTTACGATTAAGGTAATTGTTGGTTTCCACTTTTAAGAAGACGCGGGAGTAGTTAGAAACTTAGAATATTTACAAAATTACCAAAATCCCCACAAAATACGGATATACATATTTTGGTGTCCTTGCCACACAAATGCAGTTTGTATGATGTGCTCAACTTTTATAAAAAATATATAATTTAATATATAATAGATTTCATCAAGCAAGTCTTCAGCCAAAAAGTTGAGGACCTTCAAAGTCATCAGCATACAGTGGATCACTGATATTGGACATCAATCGTCCAGAGCATGAAACTACTGTCAGGTAAAGCATATGAACCTATTTCAGGAACCTCAGATAATCTTTTGGATAGCTGCACTTTGCCCCATGTACCAGGGAAAATATGAGGGTTTCAAGAGAACACCCAACAGGTTTTAAAGATTTTCTCTTCTATTCTATCTCAAGGTCAACAGACAAAGAGAATCAATCCATTCAGCCACCAAATAAGGAAAAATAGAAACACTTGAGGATACAACATGACAGTCCCCAAATCAAATAACAACATATACAAGAAGGGCTCCCAATAGGAAACATTTTTTTGTTAAAAAACAGGTTTATAAAAATCCAGTGTAATTTTTTTAAAAAATGGGATAAGCCGCAGGATGATGGAGAAAATAACAAGACCTGAAGGAAACGCTCCAAACGCGCACTTGAATGTTCAGGGCCCTGACCATCATATCCATGGGGTAGCAGGACAACCAATCCAGTTTGACGCAACCACTTGGACTCCCCACTGCTAACAAACTGGTCAAATATCACCTGAGCTCCATTGGCAAAATCACCAAACTGCGCTTCCCACAGCACAAGCGAATTGGGATTTTCCATCGAATAACCTACTTCAAATCCTAAAACTCCAAATTCTGAAAGAGAGCTGGAGAAAGCCCAACAGTAATTAATAAATAATAATTTTCATGGTAGCCACAAAATTGTTCATGTGATCAAACATATATCATGTAAACCACGAGAACTAATTGTGTAAGGTGATTAATACAATGTGACACAATGAAAACCATCTTAATTGGAAAATGAATCACATCAACAATGCAAAGGTTCAACCACTAGGTCAACACACAGCAAGACAATGGTTTTAGCTCATTCAAATGAGCATAAGATATCATCATCGTTCGAGTATACCACAATTCATATACAGATTTATGATTCAACTTCAGTGCAGTGATGGAAAATTTAGTCTGTTGGATACAATATTATTCCAACTTAGTTAGATTTAATTAGAATTCCTCTATTTATGATAAAGTTATGATATGGTTTGTTTGTCAGAAAATTGGGTATCTCAGTCTTTGAACTTACTGAGAGAACAAGGGGTTAAGGATTTAAGCTGTGTAAATTCTTGAAAGACAGACTAGTTTTCATTTTCTTTTCTTTTTTTTTCCATTTATGGCATAGGCAAGAATGAGATACAGGAAGCAATGTTAAGACATGCGTCCATGACTTGGTTTTTTATCAAAATCAAAGTTGTCAAAGAGTCAAAAATCCTTTGCTTTAGCACAGGGCCTGGCTATGAACCATTTAATTTTTTACTTCCTCAAGCATTAGTGCACAGTAAAGCAAATGGTTCTTTGGTGCTCTAGAACCACTTGAAATGCTATCGACAAATAAAACAAGCTTTCTCAAATTTCCATTCGATTAAATATTTTTGAAATGCAATAAATTTCGTAAAACTAAATTATTTTTATGTAATGTGAGAGTAAAAATAGTATGCTGAAATTTGCTCTTTTTTACCGCGTACACTAACTTTATCTGTCACTACGGCACATCATTAATGGATAAGGGAACAGAAGAGGCCAGTGTCAACCTTAGAAGAGGATGATTATGGGTTTACAGGTTCCATTATAATCACAATAAATGTGAGCAGAATTGTGCTGATGACGAAGACTAGAATAGCATTTGTATTCGTCACTTATTACTTCTTATTTCTGCTTTTAGTCTGTTCTGCCTCACAAACTAGAGCTATATTTCAATTCAACCTTTGATGCTTTAGATTTGGAATCAATGCTGCAGAAAATGATAGCATGGAAACTAAAACTGATGTTTAAACTAAGTTGTCTGCTTAATCATCTTCGATTTTTAATACTTGTGCTTAAGACTTTCCGCATGATAAGGCTTGATAAGATTAATGCGTGTACTTGTTTCATTTGGATAAGACGGCTATCTCATCTAAGGCCAAGAATAACATTCCCTCCTAGCTATCTTGATGCCCAGTGATTAGTCAAACCATTAACCTGGTTCCATAAAATCATAAACTTGAATCCATGAGACAAAAAAAAATTGGGATTTTTTGGGTTAGACTCAATTCAAGAGTCCAACAATTTCTAGATGAATAATCAAACGACCACAAGCCGTATTCTTTATCAAAAAGTTTACCCAACTCATCATTCCACGTTTCAAATCAACAATTCAAAGCATAATAATCACACAATCGTTATTTTTTTTTCCAAATCATTACATTCTTACTTTTTTCCGAATAAATTATAATAAATCTATTTTTACACAACATCAAAATATATATCCAATTTCAATATGATTTGCAAAACTTTGGAATTGAATTGAAAGCTCAACAAACGCTACCTCAATCTCTGTTTGAAACCAGGTATTTTCAAATATACAAGTCTTAAGCAGCTGAAAGCATATGAATTCAAATAGATGAATCCAAGAAAAATTCCGAGTATAAAATATAACAGGATATTTTGGTAGGATTTTCAGACACGGGCAACCATATAACACACAAAAGGTTCAGAAACAAACATATTTAATCAGATTTCTTCAAAAGTACGTCTCCTTTACTCAGTACAAGTAAATAGACATGTCTTGAATGAAAATCACTGCAATTTATCTATGTATAAACAAGAAGAATTCTCACATTGTTAATGATGATAAAGGGAAATAAAGTAATATCATTTAGAATGTTTTCCAGTTAAATATTTATTACTTACAGTAATTAAGATAAATACACTCCAGAAAATAATCCACACATAACTTGATATATAGAGCAGAGATAGTACCAGAACATACCTGTTGCTTACAGTAAACATCTCTTCATTTTGGTTTATCATGACATGGTCTAAAGGGCAGTATTGTTCCCCAGTTTCCTGATCATGTAGAACAGAGTGTCTGTGGCTGAAAGTACCTCGCTCAACATCCTGTCCGCTCAATCTAACATGGTTTCCTTCCACAAGCAATGTAGCGAAGGCGAGTGCTTCTCCCACCGCCCAGTCAATACCCTCCCCTGTCTCAATCATTTTGGCACGGTCCTCAAAAATTCTCTTCACTGCTCTATGAGGTTTAAAATTTTCAGGCAGAGTAGTAATTGCCTTGCCAACATTCTTCAAAATCTCAGGTTTCACTCTGAAAAATAGGATATGTTAAATACACAAAAAACTTTAAGCAGTAAAAGAACTGCATAACATGAATAACAAATATAGCATTACCCAGTGTTACGGATACGTGAAAGCTGTTCAGGAGACTTGAAACCGGTCCAGTAAGCTGAAAGCCAGTCCCTTCTTTGTGGGACATATTCTTTGCTGGCAGTAAATTCTTCATTGAGAATTGTTAGGACTTTGCTGCTTATCTTATCGATGTCTTCTTTTGTCACATGACCAGATTCTAGCAGTTTTTTTTGGTAAATCTCAAGTGCCGAAGGATGATTCCGTATAACCTATAAAAGGCATTGAAGTAAGAAATTAATAAGTTTCAATAACCAATACACAACTGAATACCAGGCATCAATAAGAATGAGCTTTTAAAAAGAATCCAAGAAATAAAAAGGTAAGGTAGAGATACCGGTAAATCAATAAAAGTTTAAACCATAAAAGGTAATATTCAGAAATGACCTTGTACATTTTAGGTTGAGTGAAGGATGGTTCGTCAATTTCATTGTGCCCAAATCGACGATAGCATACAATGTCAACCACAACATCAGTGTGGAACATCTGCCGCCACTCCGCGGCAAGTTCGCAAGCGTGAACAACTGCCTCTACGTCGTCACCATTGACATGGAAAATTGGTGCACTCAAAGCTTTGGCAACATCTGTACAATACTGTGAAGATCTTCCTGCTTTAGGGTCCGTAGTGAATGCTACTTGATTGTTCACTACAATGTGAATGGTCCCACCAGTGGTGTAATTTGGAAGAGCACTAAGATGCAAGGTTTCATATACAACACCTTGTCCAGCAAAACTACCATCACCGTGGATCAAGACACCCATGTTTTTTGTTCTGTCGATGTCATTAGAGTAATATTGTTTGGCTCTAGTTTTCCCTACCACAACAGGGTCCACTGCCTCTAAGTGACTCGGATTAGCAACCAAAGACAAGTGAATTCTCTTACCACCCCGAGTTGGCCTATCATAGGAAGTTCCCAAGTGATATTTAACATCCCCTGTTCCAGTGTAAAGCCCAACCTCATCCACAGGTTTTGTACCACCACTAAACTCACTAAATATTTGTCGCAGTGGTTTCCTGACAACATTTCCCAGAACATTCAGTCTTCCTCTGTGTGACATTCCGATAACTATGCTCTCCACCCCTAGATCAGCTGCCCTATCAAACATCTCCTTCATGCCGGGAATCAATGTCTCACAACCTTCAAGCCCGAACCTCTTGGCTGCCGTCCATTTGGCTGCTAAGAAATTCTCAAATTGAGTACTCCAAATAAGTCGGTCGAGGATCACCTCTCGCCTCTGACGACTATACTCCATTGGTATTGGAGTCTCAATTTTGTCTCTCAACCAGTTGCACATTTCACGATCAGTAATATGCATGTATTCATAGCCAATTTTTCCACAATAAGCCTGTTCTAATCTAGTCAATATAGCCCTTAAAGTTTGCACGGGACGATTCTCAGACAAGAAGCCATGCATTCTCCAAACACCAATGAAGAATTCTCTATCCAGATCAGCTTCTGACAAACCATAAAGGGCCGGGTCTAGATCATCAGGAATGGGCCTCTGTTCCAAGTCCAGTGGATCCAATGTAGCTTTCATGTGACCATAAACTTGGTAAGCTCTCACGAGCAACAAAAGCCGCATACTCTCTTGTATTGTTTGGCCAGAAATTCCAGGTGACGTACTCGCCTGACCAACAAAGTTCCTGAAGAAGTTGTCCCATGATTCATCAACGCTACTGGGATCTTGCTCCCATGCCCTCTGAAGCTCTTCAAGATAAACACTGCTGGTCCCATCCAGAAAGCTATCGGTCAACCTGGAGAGTGGCACAGGACGAGGGACAGGAGCTGATTGGGACTTTGACTTAAAAACTGTAGAATGAAAATATTGGTTCTGCACAGAAGAGACCCGAGTTCTCGCTAAGTATGAACCACTTTGTGATATAGTTCGCCTCACAGCAAGCTTTGCCACTTGAGACCCAGCTCTAAACCAAGCCATTACAATTCACCAAATCTTAGAAGAAGAATATATATATATATCCGACCTTCCACGCTTCTCTTGCTAAGAATAAGCACTTTGAACTGTCTTCCTACCCACAAATACCCTGCTCAATGAAAAAGGACACAAATTATCAATAAATACAAGTATTTTTAGCACAATTTGATCCACACAAGCACCAGCTACCCAAAAATCAAAATAACTATCAAATAAATTCAAATTTAATGAGACCTATTGGATATATTACAATCTTTGAGATTTTGTGCGTTTGATATACCATAATATAAGACTAGCCGCCGATGCACGTGTGTAGCGTGTGTAACGCAATATATGAGACATGTGCATTGGTTATGTGTGATATAATGCATGAATAAATCAATAACCTATATATTTAAGGTAAAGATGAAAAGAAATATAATTAAATCTAATAAAAAATTTGTAAGTACTGAATGCATGTTGAATATAAATTTACCAAATGATTGTAAAGATGAGTCGATCTACAAAAATTAGCAATATGCTATCTATCAGAGTAATTGTGACATAAAGAAAATATGTAAGTTGAAATGATCTGTTATATTTAAGTTTACAGTATGCGTACAGAAATTTCCAATAGTGGGATAATTAACAACTAAATTCTAAACGCATATTCATTAACTGAGTTGAGTAGAGCAAAACGACATATTTTGAAGCTATAAATTACAATTTGGTAAAACTGTTCACCTAAAATTTAATTTAAGATTTGTCGGATTTAAGAGAGCAATCCCGAGAGTCAAAGAAGATTATTTAAAAAATGTAATAGCCTCATTCGATGCAAAAACAAAGCGGTAGCCCAACTTTTTTTCTTTTTGAGGTAATGCAAGATTTGATAACCGGGTAAGAGATCTAAATCTGCATTTCATGTTAATGCTAAAATCCAATTTATCTATCACATCAAGAGACCTCAAGCAAGAAGATATCAAAAGTGTAGTACCTTCATCTAACGCAAACAGAAAGCAGATGCCTGGCTCTCTTTCTTCCTTTTGAGGCAATGCTTTATAGGATTGAACTTCTTTATTTGCATTTTCAACACATAAAAACAAACATTATCAAATTGAAGTTTGAAGCTGGATGAAGCAGTTTATATCGTATTAAGTGTATCTTACATTAAAAATTCTGTTTTCAATATTAACCCATTAACAATGATGAAAAAATTTAAAAAAATAAATTACTTCAACTTCATAACAAAAGATCAATTCAAAACATTCTCACAAATATGCACCATTTGCAACCATGCCAGCTGCTAATCAATCCACACAGACAAAACAAATGAAACAAAGAAAGTACACAATAGAATACAAAAAATCTGAGAAACTTCTGAATTTGTGGAAAAAGGTTGGAAACCTAGCAGAGAAACAGGAGTTGGGTTTGAAGATTACAGATAAGTTGCGTGTGTACTGAGCAAAAAAGTGTACTACACTGTTTCAAAAATAGTATAAAAATCAGTATGTAGATCTTGGAGTAAAAGAAATACAGTCGCTTGCTGACACGGAAAGGACATAACTATTATCACATACCTTCAGAACAAAAATGAGAGTTCTAACAAAAGTTCACACTGTCACCAACAATTAAGTCCACCAAACAATTGCAGAAAACAAAAACAAATATATATAATATGCCAGATGAAAAAGAGATCCATTAAATACAAAGAAAACTATCAGTCAATATTGTAAACGAAAAAGAGATCCATTAAATACAAAGAAAACTATCAGTCAATATTGTAAACAGACATATAGTAATAAAAAGGAATAAAGTTGTTTATATCATAGATTCATAATACTGATTAAGTATAAGATCCAATTCATATAAGATATTATCACCAAAAATTAAGTCCACCAAACAATTGCAGAAAACAAAAACTAATATATACAATATGCGAGATGAAAAAGAGATCCATTAGATACAAAGAAGACTATCAGTCAATATTGTAAACAGACGTATAGTAATAAAAAAAATAAAGTTGTTTATATCATAGATTCATAATACTAATGAAGTATAAGATCCAATTCATATAAGATATTAGACACCAACAATTAAGTCCACCAAACAATTGTAGAAAACAAAAAAACATATATACAATATGCCAGATGAAAAAGAGATCCATTAGATACAAAAAAGACTGGGTCAAGATTGTAAACAGACGTATAGTAATTAAAGGAATAAAGTTGTTTACATGATTATATCATAGATTCATAATACCATGGAAGTATAAGATCCAATTCATAATAAGAAATAATCCTCATGGAATAAGAAGGTCTCAGCACTAATTGTTCTACATATATTCCCAATTGGTGGTAAAATTCTACAATTTCATCATGTAAGTCAATTGAAATAAATTCAGAATTATGTAAGATACATATTTTATGTGTGAAACCAAGCACCTGGAAATTAGATATTCTGCAAGCCAAAGACAACATAAACCAGGAAAATAATGTCCAGCATAAACAAACAAAAGGATTTGAATATTCAGATCAAATCGCAATAGCAACTCTTGAGGAAGGGTCAGTGGGTTTATACGAGAAAGAAACTGGTAAACAGAATGAAACCAAAAAAAATCAAGGTAACACTTTTGCAAATATCATAGGTCAATTTAACATATGTTTTGAGGAGGGACAAACAATTACCCAAGGAAAAGTGTCAGAAAAAGGCATTCAAACATGAGAATCTATTATTTGTAAAGGGATCAGGCTACACACAATCAAATTGAACCAGCAACAGCAAAAAACCAACAACGTACCTCACTAAATAAATAAAAAATGGGAAAAAATATAGCATAGATTTGAGGGGTCATTGGGAACTCACTGAAGGTGTCGCCACTCACCCAGAAGCAACAGACGGCGAGATTTCAAATACTTCCCGTAATTATATTGAATTTTTGCTCGTTAAAACCTAGCGAGGGATCAAATTCAAAGGGCTTAGGGGAATGTCGACTATAATTTGCGAAGATTTTTCATATGGAATAATGAACGATTTCTTTATTTCTTCGGAGCTCCTGGCGTATTGTATCGTGGAACGTGGCTTGTGGAGAATTAAAGTTGAACCGGGTCGGGTCTGGATTTGGGCTTCAATCCCTGGGCCAACTATGGAATGGGCTTTCTCGAGATTGGAATAATATAGCAGCAGCAGCCCACTTGAAATTCAATAATTAAATACTTAGATTGTAATTTTAATTTTAGAGAAGTAAAATATATTCCAAAATTCTTACAAATATCAATTATCGATAAAATAATTATTATTTGGTAATTTTTTTGATTAAAATAAACCATTAAAAATAAAATATAATAAAATGGTTTTTCCTTGTCTAAAATTTTAGAATAACGAAAATTGGAAAATATAAATGGGTAGAACATAATTTTTTTTATCCTTGAATCAAATTAAAATAATATTTAAAAAATAAAAGGCATCCGTTACTATTAAAGTTAATTTCAATTATTATTAAAAATATGATTTATTTGTGATAGATTAATAAAAACTGAAAGAATAATAAATTGGAATATATTCTAAAAATTATATGGAACAAATATTTGAGACAAAAGTCATGATTATGTAATCTATGTTTCTTTTTTTTAAAAAAAGTCATGATTATGTAGAAAACAATTTTTCAGATAATACAATAATAATTAACTTGTGTTTTTTTTTAAAAAAAAAGGTAAAAAAAAATATCAGAAGTCCAATTTATAAATAATTAACTTGTGTTTTTTTTTAAAAAAAAAGGTAAAAAAATATCAGAAGTCCAATTTATATTTTTTACACATGTTTTCATTTTAAGAACCTTTTTTAAATAAAATTGTTTGAACATCAATGGTTTTTTCTAGAAGAAGCGTCTTTTATTAAATTAATTTGGTGAAGTATTTCTTCTATTTAGATGAATATATTGTCTTTTTAAAATAATTTAAAAATTAACTTTTTTATTATTTTGTGGAAAACGGAATTTTATGGATGTTCGGAGACTCAACCTCCGGTGTCACCCCTTCTTCTACTCAACTAAAAGATTTTGATTTTATCATGTTTGTGACAACCCAATTCAACATTTAAAGCTTATCTACTGTCCAACCTTTAAAGCTTATCTACCGTCGAAACTCTTAGTTAACTCAAACAGTTGAGACACAGAGTCTAACAACCAATACAACACAGATAAAGTGAAGTATAGGACAATTCTTCAAACATTCAAGACAGAAACGATCGATTGGTTTGATAGAAGCCCTTGATGATATTTGATTATTTGATAAATTATCTTTGATGCGGGGGGCTGATGAGCAGTAGTTGATATCAAAGTGATGAATCCTCATAAATCTTTTTGAGAGAATGTTTCAAGTGTCTAAAATCTTGTAGTTAATAAAGTTGCAATTGTTGAAACTCTTGTTGACATTCTTTATTTATATTATTTCTTGCATTTTCTCGTTCAACATTCGACTGTAGCTCAATAAATGGGCATTAATCAATAGAGAAAACACTAACTGATAGCAAAAAACAATTAGCTCTATGCGTATAGTTTTTTGAGTGTGTCTCATGTGAGACGGTCTCACGGATATTAATCTGTGAGACGGGTCAACCCTACTCATATTCACAATAAAAAGTAATACTCATGTGAGACGGTCTCACGGATATTAATCTCTGAGTCTTGAGATCAGACATCTGAGCATCTCGAATCCGAGCGAACAAAGCTGGCTCAGATAAAATGGTAGCAACACGAATGCTCTCCATACCTTTCCGATGTTTGAAATTAAATCCCAATGAACAACAATCCTGGATAGTACTAATCATAGCACTGGTCTGAAGTGCAGAGGCTCTCACCTTGCGACTAAGAGCATCGGCTGTGAGATTCGCAGAACCTGGATGGTACTTGATCTCGCAGTCATAATCTTTAAGTAGATCCATCCAACGACGTTGTCTCATGTTCAACTCAGCCTGAGTGAACAGATACTTCAGACTCTTATGATCAGTAAAAATTTCAAACTTAACCCCGTACAAATAATGACGCCAGATTTTTAGCGCAAACACAATAGCAGCTAATTCTAGATCATGAATAGGGTACTTCTCCTCGTGAGGTTTTAATTGCCTGGATGCGTAAGCGATCACATGATCATTCTGCGTCAACACACACCCTAAGCCTTGAAAAGAAGCATCGGTGTAAACACTGAAACCATCAGATCCTGACGGTAACGCCAAAACAGGTGCAGAAGTCAGAAGTCGACGAAGCTCTCTGAAACTATCTTCGCACTCAGATGACCACTCAAATGGAACATCCTTCCGAGTAAGTTGCGTCAATGGTCTAGCTACCTGAGAGAAATTCACAATGAAGCGACGATAATACCCTGCCAGACCTAGAAAACTACGGATCTCAGCCACCGTCGTCGGACGTGACCAATTCAGCACTGCCTCAATCTTGCTGGGATCCACAGAAATTCCTTCCTTGGAAATCACATGACCAAGGAATACTACACGATCAATCCAGAACTCGCACTTACTCAGCTTAGCATATAATTGCTTCTCGCGAAGAATCTGCAACACAATCCTCAAGTGCTGGATATGCTCTTCCACACTGTGAGAATAAATCAAGATATCATCGATGAAAACCACAACAAACTGATCCAGAAAATCACGAAAGACTCGGTTCATTAGATCCATGAACACCGCTGGCGCATTCGTCAATCTGAATGGCATAACTAGAAACTCGTAATGCCCATATCGAGTACGAAATGCAGTCTTGGAAATATCATCATCTCTGACTCTCATCTGATGATAACCCGATCGCAAGTCAATCTTGGAGTAAACAGAGGTACCCTGAAGCTGATCGAACAAGTCATCAATACGAGGTAATGGATACTTGTTTTTGATCGTCACACGATTCAGCTGGCGATAATCAATACACAATCGCATCGATCCATCCTTTTTCTTGACAAACAAGACTGGAGCTCCCCAAGGTGAAACACTCGGGCGAATATAACCTTTATCAAGAAGATCCTGCAATTGCTGCTTCAATTCTCTCATCTCTGACGGAGCAAGACGATAGGGGGCACGAGAAATCGGTGCAGTCCCTGGCATTAACTCAATGCCAAATTCCACCTCTCTAACCGGAGGAAAACCAGGAATCTCATCTGGAAAAACATCAGGAAATTCACAAACCACTGGAATATCATCTATACCAACACTACCTGTGGAGGAATCAATCGCATAGATGAGGTAGCCTTCCCCGCCCGCCTCTAAAGCACGACAGGCTTTCAGAGCAGATACCACTGGCATCGGAGGTCGCGCTCCCTCACCATAGAAAAACCAACTAGAGCTCTCAGTCGTACGAAACTGAACAAGCTTCTGGTAACAATCCACGGTAGCTCGGTAGGTAGTCAAAAGGTCTATACCTAGAATACAATCAAAATCTTCCATCTCCAGGATCATAAGATTCGCAATCAATTCGTTACCCTCAAAATCTAAGGGACAACCCATCACTAGACGCTTAGCTAACACCGAATGACCCATCGGAGTAGAAACGGAAAGAATGACGTCTAGAGAAACATACGGTAACTTATGACGCTTAACAAATCGTGCAGAAATGAATGAATGTGATGCTCCGGTATCAATAAGAACAAAAGAAGGAATACCGCATAAACGAAAAGTACCTGCTATGACTCTCTCTGTCTCATCTGCAGCCTGATCCTGGTTCAGCGCAAAAACCTGAACTTGGGCACGAGGTCGAAGATTTGAACTACCCACTGCCTGACCCTGCCTCCTCTGCTGAACAGTCGTCTGAGATCCGGAACCAGATCCTGCTCCACCTCGCAACTGAGGACAATTCTTCTTGATATGACCCATCTCTCCGCACTGAAAACAAGCTCCCGCGGCTGATCGGCATTGCTCCGATGGATGGTTCTTCCCACAATGCACACAAGAAACCTTCTTCTTACCAAAGCGAAAAACACCGCTAGACCGTGATCCAGATCCAGAAGAAGAAGAACCTGACTTCTTGAAAGACTGAGATCGAGGGCTCAAAGTACTCGGAGGTCTAGAAGAAAGAATAGCCCTACCATGCTGGAGACTGATCTCTGCCTGACGACACCGGTTCACTAACCCATCATAAGAAGTAGGATTATCACAGACAGTTACTCGATCAAAAATCTCCTGGTTAAAACCCTGAAGGAAATGGTCATACTTGGCCTCAGAACTGCCACTGATATGAGGGGCAAAGGGTAACAACTCGAAGAACTTCTGCTGATATTCATCAACAGACATACTCCCCTGCTTAAGATTCAGGAGCTCAATCGTCTTTGCCTGGCGAAGGGCTGGAGAAAATACAGCTGCATGAAAGCTGCACGGAAATCGGCCCAAGTCACCCTACCCTGAGACTGGACTATCGGCGCAGAAGTCGATCGCCACCCCTTGCGCGCACGGCCCTCGAGAAGAAAACTAAGGGTCTCTATTTTCTGCTCCTCGGTGCACTGGAATGCACGGAAACAGCTCTCCATGCGCTCTAACCAATCCTCAGCATCATCGGGAGTCTCACCGCCGACTAAAGGCTTAGGCCCCATCTGAATGAAACGGTGCAAATCAAAACGCCTAGGACCATCCCGACGATGACGATGTTCACGATGACGCCTACGATCGTCCTGGTCACCCCAACGACCTACACTTCCCTGACTACTCTCATCACCAAAGTGGTCAGCCATCGCTACAAGATAGAATGGGGAAAATGGTAAAATGGTCAACGAAAATCCCAAAACAGAAATCTATATCCCAAAATCGTAAGCATGCTCTGATACCATAAATGTAGTGACCCGTTCCAGAATCACCTACTAATCAAGAACTAAGCATGCGATTAACTTAATTAAAAACAATCAGAAATAAAGGCGGAAAACTGTCACCAAAAGATAGTTATACAACCCAATCGAAAATCCAGGACAACTCAACTAAAATGAAATATACGGTACAACCATATCGAATCAAAAAGATACCGAAGAACTAAACCAACCAGCTACTCAACGTCCTCCTCCTCCTCCTCCTGAGCTGTCCAACCTGAGGCCTGCCCCGTGGGAATGGGGTGTCCAAGATAAACAAAACCGAGGACATGAGCGATAAGAACGCCCAGTACAAAAGCATGAGTATACAAACCTATATGAAATGCACATGCTATGATATGATACCAGGGTAGTCAAGAAACAGGAGTAACAAAGGATCTCAATATGCTCAGTCTAGAGGCGCCAAGTGGATAGTGCCGCGCGGTACTCCTCTGGGTCACTGCATCCACTACAAGAACAGACGTGGACCTAAAATGTCCCGGATCACCGAAGCCCTCCGGACCCGTCGGCCACTGTGTACTCTCGGTGTCCATGCGTCCACAAGACAAGACAGGGCTGAGCGGCCCCACAAGATATAGCTTATCTCGAAAGAGATACAGCTCAACAGTAAAGGCTATCTCGAAGGAGATACGGCTCAACATGAAATGCAACATGCATCATACAGCGTGACATAATAGCATGCATCATATGACATATATCAATGCACCACATAATCATGCAACACATATAAGAATGTATACTCGACCAGGATATCTCGAATAGTACTTTCGTACCTCTATCACTGCAATCCTAATCCACCGGAAAACCAGACAAACAGGTCTATTCCAAGCCTATTCATCAAGTGAAAACCATCACTAAAACTTATCTACCAGACTTAACTAGATAATTCTGAAATAATAATAATACAATTCCAAACCTTCGTCCGTCGCTAGCCCGCTGATGCCGCTAGCTCCCAACTAGAGCACAGCTCCGCTACAAAGCCAGTAGCTCCCTGCTAGTGCCTGAACCTCGGGAAAGACTAGAAACCTCTCAGAAACGACTAAAACGCTCTGGAACGCTCTGAAATGGCGAGTAAGAAATGAAGCCTCGCGCCTCTATTTATAGCCAATGTTCGGACGATCCGATCCACTTCGGGAGCTCCGATCCGGTACACTTCGGACGATCCGAACCCACTTCGGACGATCCGAACCTTGCATGCGTTCTACGTGTCCAGCCACCTGTCTCGGACGATCCGAACCCTTGCTCGGACGATCCGAATTCTGCATGTCTGCCACGGGTCCAGCCACCTGGCTCGGACGATCCGACATCTGGCTCGGACGATCCGAACCATGATCGGACGATCCGAACCCGGTTCGGTCCTTCCGATCCCACCGAAAATAATTAATCCAATAATTAACTCAAATTAGGAATCGGGATACTACAGATATAATACAATAAATTATCGTTTGTTATCACTAAATCTAATAGATGTAACAATATTTGATAAATATACTCACATATTTGTTCTATATAATTTCCATATTCTATTCAATTTATTCTCCTTTTTATCACCAATAAATTATGTTTTTAATGTTTGAAAACAAATTTAATAGTAATATGTGTTTTTGTTTTTATTTTTATTTTGAAATTATTTCACTGCTGATTTGATAATAAATTATATTATATCTTACAAGTTCATATATATCTATTAGACTATTACTTATACTTTAGCCAATGAAAACCCATTTTTATCAAATAATTATTGTAATCATTTATTTTAATTGACTAAATCGTCCCTTTAATTTTGATATTTTGGAGAAACATAAAGATTTATGTTAAAAATATACAAGAATGCAAAGTGAATGTTTTAATATGATTTATGGTGTTGTTTGTCAAAAATATAATTTAATGGTGGAGTGTGACAAAATGATTATGGTGCAGCTTGCCAAATATCTTAAAATAATTTATAGTTTGACTAACTAAATTTATTGAATAAATTAACTAGATTTTACATCCATAATTTTTTTATTTTTATATTATACAGTTGGAATACAAAAAAAAAAATTGAATTACTTTTTGTAGTCACGGTTCTCGTTATTGTGTATTATTTTATTTTATTTTTTAATTGAAAACAATAAAATAAACTATAAAATTAAAACTCAAAACTGATCGCGTTTAAACTATTGAGTTAAACATGTATGAAGAGAGCAGAACTCAGCAGATTGATCTCATGAGAAGTTCTTGCACGTCAAGCCAGTGACGTTCCGTCACTTGATCTCGTTAATTAAATGACCCGTAAAAAAGTGACGTTAGATTTTAACGGAGAATATTGTCTCAGATGGAGACATGTCGACGATATAGATATGATAAGACATATATATAAAGAATATAAGATAACAACAGCAGATAAATATACAATTCACCGAACTCATTGACCTAACAATCCGACCTATTAGCACCCAAGTATTTGCACTATACATTACCACAAATATAAAGAAATAAAATTGTGTTGACTAACAGCTATAACTTTTGACATAGTGATAAACACTTGTTCTATATCTTGTCTTTGCGATCGAGAATCCGCACTGGTCGTTCCACGTAAGACAAATCCGAATTTAGTTGAACTTCAGAGGGATGCAAGATGTGAGACTCATCTGCTACGTATCGTCTCAACAAAGATACGTGGAATACATCATGAATACTTGATAGGTACGGCGGCAATGCAAGTCTGTAAGCCAAATCTCCCACGCTTTCCAATATTTCAAATGGACCAATAAATCTCGGAGACAGCTTACCCTTGAGACCAAATCTCAAAATCCTGCGAAAAGGCGAAACTCGGAGAAACACTTTCTCACCTGGCTGAAAATAAAGAGGTCGCCGCTTGGTGTTCGCATAACTAGCCTGTCGATCCTGAGCGATCTTAATCCGTTTCTTGATTACTGCAACCTTATCAATAGCCTGCTGGACTAACTCCGGTCCCTCAACATGTCGTTCCCCAACTTCGTCCCAGAATAATGGAGTACGACAACGTCGCCCATACAACGCCTCAAATGGTGCCATACCAATACTACGATGATAGCTGTTGTTGTACGCGAACTCAATCAAAGGCAAATGATCCTGCCAAGCGGGTCCGAAATCCATAACACAAGCTCGCATCATATCCTCAAGTGTACGGATAGTCCTCTCCGTCTGACCGTCGGTCTCTGGATGATAAGCTGTACTTAAACTTAGGGACGTACCCAATGCTGACTGGAAACTACCCCAAAATCGTGAGGTAAAACGAGGATCTCTGTCACTAACAATACTAACTGGCACCCCATGCAAACGTACAATCTCTTGAATGTACAAGCGAGCCATACGATCGAAAGTGAAATCACGGTTATATGGCAGAAAATGAGCAGACTTGGTGAGTCGATCCACCACTACCCAAATAGCATCACTATTCCTCGAAGACAATGGTAAGTGAGTAATGAAGTCCATCGTGATATGCTCCCACTTCCATTCAGGAATAGGTAAGTTCAGCAATAATCCTCCCGGTCGACGGTGCTCTGCCTTAACCTGCTGACAAACAAGACACTTGGAAACAAACTGATAAACGCTGCGCTTCATCCCTTTCCACCAAAATCGTGTCCTCAAATCTTTATACATCTTATTGCTTCCCGGATGAACACTCAACTTGCTTCGATGGGCCTGAGATAAGATCTCTTCCCTCAAAGTATCATCCTCTGGTACTACAACCCGATTAGACAAACACAGAAGACCATTAGACTGATAATGGAAATTACTATCTCCACCAGCCAACCGAGCTAATCTCTGAGTCTTGAGATCAGACATCTGAGCATCTCGAATCCGAGCGAACAAAGCTGGCTCAGATAAAATGGTAGCAACACGAATGCTCTCCATACCTTTCCGATGTTTGAAATTAAATCCCAATGAACAACAATCCTGGATAGTACTAATCATAGCACTGGTCTGAAGTGCAGAGGCTCTCACCTTGCGACTAAGAGCATCGGCTGTGAGATTCGCAGAACCTGGATGGTACTTGATCTCGCAGTCATAATCTTTAAGTAGATCCATCCAACGACGTTGTCTCATGTTCAACTCAGCCTGAGTGAACAGATACTTCAGACTCTTATGATCAGTAAAAATTTCAAACTTAACCCCGTACAAATAATGACGCCAGATTTTTAGCGCAAACACGATAGCAGCTAATTCTAGATCATGAATAGGGTACTTCTCCTCGTGAGGTTTTAATTGCCTGGATGCGTAAGCGATCACATGATCATTCTGCGTCAACACACACCCTAAGCCTTGAAAAGAAGCATCGGTGTAAACACTGAAACCATCAGATCCTGACGGTAACGCCAAAACAGGTGCAGAAGTCAGAAGTCGACGAAGCACTCTGAAACTATCTTCGCACTCAGATGACCACTCAAATGGAACATCCTTCCGAGTAAGTTGCGTCAATGGTCTAGCTACCTGAGAGAAATTCACAATGAAGCGACGATAATACCCTGCCAGACCTAGAAAACTACGGATCTCAGCCACCGTCGTCGGACGTGACCAATTCAGCACTGCCTCAATCTTGCTGGGATCCACAGAAATTCCTTCCTTGGAAATCACATGACCAAGGAATACTACACGATCAATCCAGAACTCGAACTTACTCAGCTTAGCATACAATTGCTTCTCGCGAAGAATCTGCAACACAATCCTCAAGTGCTGGATATGCTCTTCCACACTGTGAGAATAAATCAAGATATCATCGATGAAAACCACAACAAACTGATCCAGAAAATCACGAAAGACTCGGTTCATTAGATCCATGAACACCGCTGGCGCATTCGTCAATCTGAATGGCATAACTAGAAACTCGTAATGCCCATATCGAGTACGAAATGCAGTCTTGGAAATATCATCATCTCTGACTCTCATCTGATGATAACCCGATCGCAAGTCAATCTTGGAGTAAACAGAGGTACCCTGAAGCTGATCGAACAAGTCATCAATACGAGGTAATGGATACTTGTTTTTGATCGTCACACGATTCAGCTGGCGATAATCAATACACAATCGCATCGATCCATCCTTTTTCTTGACAAACAAGACTGGAGCTCCCCAAGGTGAAACACTCGGGCGAATATAACCTTTATCAAGAAGATCCTGCAATTGCTGCTTCAATTCTCTCATCTCTGACGGAGCAAGACGATAGGGGGCACGAGAAATCGGTGCAGTCCCTGGCATTAACTCAATGCCAAATTCCACCTCTCTAACCGGAGGAAAACCAGGAATCTCATCTGGAAAAACATCAGGAAATTCACAAACCACTGGAATATCATCTATACCAACACTACCTGTGGAGGAATCAATCGCATAGATGAGGTAGCCTTCCCCGCCCGCCTCTAAAGCACGACAGGCTTTCAGAGCAGATACCACTGGCATCGGAGGTCGCGCTCCCTCACCATAGAAAAACCAACTAGAGCTCTCAGTCGTACGAAACTGAACAAGCTTCTGGTAACAATCCACGGTAGCTCGGTAGGTAGTCAAAAGGTCTATACCTAGAATACAATCAAAATCTTCTATCGCCAGGATCATAAGATTCGCAATCAATTCGTTACCCTCAAAATCTAAGGGACAACCCATCACTAGACGCTTAGCTAACACCGAATGACCCATCGGAGTAGAAACGGAAAGAATGACGTCTAGAGAAACATACGGTAACTTATGACGCTTAACAAATCGTGCAGAAATGAATGAATGTGATGCTCCGGTATCAATAAGAACAAAAGAAGGAATACCGCATAAACGAAAAGTACCTGCTATGACTCTCTCTGTCTCATCTGCAGCCTGATCCTGGTTCAGCGCAAAAACCTGACCTTGGGCACGAGGTCGAAGATTTGAACTACCCACTGCCTGACCCTGCCTCCTCTGCTGAACAGTCGTCTGAGATCCGGAACCAGATCCTGCTCCACCTCGCAACTGAGGACAATTCTTCTTGATATGACCCATCTCTCCGCACTGAAAACAAGCTCCCGCGGCTGATCGGCATTGCTCCGATGGATGGTTCTTCCCACAATGCACACAAGAAACCTTCTTCTTACCAAAGCGAAAAACACCGCTAGACCGTGATCCAGATCCAGAAGAAGATAACCTGACTTCTTGAAAGACTGAGATCGAGGGCTCAAAGTACTCGGAGGTCTAGAAGAAAGAATAGCCCTACCACGCTGGAGACTGATCTCTGCCTGACGACACCGGTTCACTAACCCATCATAAGAAGTAGGATTATCACAGACAGTTACTCGATCAAAAATCTCCTGGTTAAAACCCTGAAGGAAATGGTCATACTTGGCCTCAGAACTGCCACTGATATGAGGGGCAAAGGGTAACAACTCGAAGAACTTCTGCTGATATTCATCAACAGACATACTCCCCTGCTTAAGATTCAGGAGCTCAATCGTCTTTGCCTGGCGAAGGGCTGGAGGAAAATACAGCTGCATAAAAACTGCACGGAAATCGGCCCAAGTCACCCTATCCTGAGACTGGACTATCGGCGCAGAAGTCGATCGCCACCCCTTGCGCGCACGGCCCTCGAGAAGAAAACTAAAGGTCTCTATTTTCTGCTCCTCGGTGCACTGGAATGCACGGAAACAGCTCTCCATGCGCTCTAACCAATCCTCAGCATCATCGGGAGTCTCACCGCCGACTAAAGGCTTAGGCCCCATCTGAATGAAACGGTGCAAATCAAAACGCCTAGGACCATCCCGACGATGACGATGTTCACGATGACGCCTACGATCGTCCTGGTCACCCCAACGACCTACACTTCCCTGACTACTCTCATCACCAAAGTGGTCAGCCATCGCTACAAGATAGAATGGGGAAAATGGTAAAATGGTCAACGAAAATCCCAAAACAGAAATCTATATCCCAAAATCGTAAGCATGCTCTGATACCATAAATGTAGTGACCCGTTCCAGAATCACCTACTAATCAAGAACTAAGCATGCGATTAACTTAATTAAAAACAATCAGAAATAAAGGCGGAAAACTGTCACCAAAAGATAGTTATACAACCCAATCGAAAATCCAGGACAACTCAACTAAAATGAAATATACGGTACAACCATATCGAATCAAAAAGATACCGAAGAACTAAACCAACCAGCTACTCAACGTCCTCCTCCTCCTCCTCCTGAGCTGTCCAACCTGAGGCCTGCCCCGTGGGAATGTGGTGTCCAAGATAAACAAAACCGAGGACATGAGCGATAAGAACGCCCAGTACAAAAGCATGAGTATACAAACCTATATGAAATGCACATGCTATGATATGATACCAGGGTAGTCAAGAAACAGGAGTAACAAAGGATCTCAATATGCTCAGTCTAGAGGCGCCAAGTGGATAGTGCCGCGCGGTACTCCTCTGGGTCACTGCATCCACTACAAGAACAGACGTGGACCTAAAATGTCCCGGATCACCGAAGCCCTCCGGACCCGTCGGCCACTGTGTACTCTCGGTGTCCATGCGTCCACAAGACAAGACAGGGCTGAGCGGCCCCACAAGATATAGCTTATCTCGAAAGAGATACAGCTCAACAGTAAAGGCTATCTCGAAGGAGATACGGCTCAACATGAAATGCAACATGCATCATACAGCGTGACATAATAGCATGCATCATATGACATATATCAATGCACCACATAATCATGCAACACATATAAGAATGTATACTCGACCAGGATATCTCGGATAGTACTTTCGTACCTCTATCACTGCAATCCTAATCCACCGGAAAACCAGACAAACAGGTCTATTCCAAGCCTATTCATCAAGTGAAAACCATCACTAAAACTTATCTACCAGACTTAACTAGATAATCCTGAAATAATAATAATACAATTCCAAACCTTCGTCCGTCGCTAGCCCGCTGATGCCGCTAGCTCCCAACTAGAGCACAGCTCCGCTACAAAGCCAGTAGCTCCCTGCTAGTGCCTGAACCTCGGGAAAGACTAGAAACCTCTCAGAAACGACTAAAACGCTCTGGAACGCTCTGAAATGGCGAGTAAGAAATGAAGCCTCGCGCCTCTATTTATAGCCAATGTTCGGACGATCCGATCCACTTCGGAAGCTCCGATCCGGTACACTTCGGACGATCCGAACCCACTTCGGACGATCCGAACCTTGCATGCGTTCTACGTGTCCAGCCACCTGTCTCGGACGATCCGAACCCTTGCTCGGACGATCCGAATTCTGCATGTCTGCCACGGGTCCAGCCACCTGGCTCGGACGATCCGACATCTGGCTCGGACGATCCGAACCATGATCGGACGATCCGAACCCGGTTCGGTCCTTCCGATCCCACCGAAAATAATTAATCCAATAATTAACTCAAATTAGGAATCGGGATACTACAGATATAATACAATAAATTATCGTTTGTTATCACTAAATCTAATAGATATAACAATATTTGATAAATATACTCACATATTTGTTCTATATAATTTCCATATTCTATTCAATTTATTCTCCTTTTTATCACCAATAAATTATGTTTTTAATGTTTGAAAACAAATTTAATAGTAATATGTGTTTTTGTTTTTATTTTTATTTTGAAATTATTTCACTGCTGATTTGATAATAAATTATATTATATCTTACAAGTTCATATATATCTATTAGACTATTACTTATATTTTAGCCAATGAAAACCCATTTTTATCAAATAATTATTGTAATCATTTATTTTAATTGACTAAATCGTCCCTTTAATTTTGATATTTTGGAGAAACATAAAGATTTATGTTAAAAATATACAAGAATGCAAAATGAATGTTTTAATATGATTTATGGTGTTGTTTGTCAAAAATATAATTTAATGGTGGAGTGTGACAAAATGATTATGGTGCAGCTTGCCAAATATCTTAAAATAATTTATAGTTTGACTAACTAAATTTATTGAATAAATTAACTAGATTTTACATCCATAATTTTTTTATTTTTATATTATACAGTTGGAATACAAAAAAAAAAAAATTGAATTACTTTTTGTAGTCACGGTTCTCGTTATTGTGTATTATTTTATTTTATTTTTTAATTGAAAACAATAAAATAAACTATAAAATTAAAACTCAAAACTGATCGCGTTTAAACTATTGAGTTAAACATGTATGAAGAGAGCAGAACTCAGCAGATTGATCTCATGAGAAGTTCTTGCACGTCAAGCCAGTGACGTTCCGTCACTTGATCTCGTTAATTAAATGACCCGTAAAAAAGTGACGTTAGATTTTAACGGAGAATATTGTCTCAGATGGAGACATGTCGACGATATAGATATGATAAGACATATATATAAAGAATATAAGATAACAACAGCAGATAAATATACAATTCACCGAACTCATTGACCTAACAATCCGACCTATTAGCACCCAAGTATTTGCACTATACATTACCACAAATATAAAGAAATAAAATTGTGTTGACTAACAGCTATAACTTTTGACATAGTGATAAACACTTGTTCTAACAATTGGTATCCGAGCGAGAGAATGAGTTCAAGTCTTCCAACAAGTATATTTCTATATTTATTGGGAGAATGTGGGGTTAAGATTCATAAGTGAGAGCATTAATGAGATGAGTGACATCTTGAAAAGTTCTCGTACGTCAAGCTGCTGACGTTGCGCTACTTGATCTGATTGGTCATGCATAAAATAGTGACGTCAGACCTTCACATGTAACATTATATATATATATATATATATATATATATATATATATATATATATAATGTACAATAAATTAATCTTATGCAGATTGATTTGATTTTAAATAAAATCGAGTTAGAAAATAGAACTTGTTATTAAGCCAGGATTCAACTTAAAGGCATTTAATTAATGGCCAAAAGAGTAAAATTTAATTTAATGCATGTGCCATGAAATGCTTGTACCACCATATCCTAAAATTCTTTGGATGCTCTGTTTTATAAATTTAAATAATGTATTTTTATTAATTAGTTTCTATATTTTATTTATTTAAATATTAGTTTTTATCCTCATTTCATTTATTATACTTATAGCTAATTTGAATCACTTGCAAAGTCAGATATGAAAGATTCTTTTAAGATTTGGACCATCGATTTTCTTATATATATTTTTTGCCATTGTATAATAAATTATTATATTGCAACTTAGGACTAATTTTAAATTAAAATTCACCAAATAATTTATAATCATCTAAAAAAATAAATTAATGAATAAAAAACTCAGAACTCCCACAATTACGAGAAAAATATTAACATTTTTTGTCGCTAAGTATTTTTTATTCAAAAAAAAAAATTAAGATTACAGAAAAATCGAGAACATTAGAGATATTTTTTCATAAGTTTTTTTTATAATTAATTAGAAGTAATTATTTAATTAGGATCTCTTGTTGTTTTTGAAAGTGCTTTATAATAATGTTTAAAAAAATTATGATGATAAAATCAGCATGATTCCTCTCGTCTATTATAAAATAATAATATAAATTTATTTTTATCGATATGTTACACAAATCATCTAGTTGATTCAGAAATAGTCTGCCTTGGATGCTTTTTTCTCCTCCATAAATAATCGAGAACTATTTATTTGTAAAAAAAATAAATATAAAAAACTTGAAATTATCAGATTTTTATTTTGGACAGACATAAAGTTTCGTACATTTTGTTATGTTATCTTATGATTGTACTACTTTATCGACACAATTTTTCGTTGTGAATTAAATAAATCTTTTTATTAATACAGTAACCTGCAAATCATACTAATCGGATAAATTTCACTGGACAAATCCTATACGACAGACACACCAATAAAATGTTGGTAGAGAAATCAAACTTACGATTATTGATCAAACACTCACATTTCATAATATGTTTTTAATATATGTATTTTCAAACTTTACAATATCTTATCGAAAATTTGATATATTATGTGATATCCCTAAACTAATATTTCTTAGTTGCAAAAACTAACTGAAGAAAGTAAATGAATTGAACATGAACATTGACGGCATTACTTCAACTATGATTATTAACAATTAAAGAAGTGCAAATCTATCTTTTGAAATAAATAATCAAATTTCAATTTTATGTTAGAAATTGTATGCATTTTCATATTATTTTTTGTTATGTATATTTATGGAAATATTTCCATATTTTTGTGGTAAAAAAAATAGTTATGGCGCATACTTTGTAAGTACAACATAGATTTTTTTTTTTTTGACGGTGAAAAATTCTTGTAATTTATTGAAAAAGAGTCAGATCCTTGATTACAAGATTAATCAGCCAAAAAGGAAAATCTCCACACTTCCAAACAAATGGGGAAGGGGAGGAACAGGCAAAAACAGCAATAGAATGTGCAACATGATTTGCAGTCCGACGAACATGCTTGAGAGAAGGGCTCCCTAGAAGAGACAGTAGACCACGGATTTCAGACGCTAGGGCCCCAGTGTAACTACGATTCTCTTCTACACCAATGACTGCTTGCACGGCGAGGAGAGAATCAGAGGTAATAAGATGAATCCCGATGTTATGATCCCTTGAGATGTTAACACCAACTAGAATAGCTAGTAGTTCAGCAAAAGTAATCGAGGAAGGCTTCTCAATCTTCTGACCAAAGACAAGAATCGGTTGTCCCTCATGGTTCCTGATTATCCCACCAAGAGCATATCTATTGGTGCCTTCATTAAAAGCTGCATCAACATCTAGGCGTAGGGTATTCACCAGGGGAGCATTCCAGGATCTGGGAGAGCAAATTGGATCATGTGAGGAGGCAAGCCTTAGGGCTTGGCGTGCCGATTGAAAGTCTGCCAGAAGGCTTGAGCTCCACTCCACATTGAAGACAAGGGGATCCACTTTCGAACTATGAGTAAGACGAAGCCTCTCACACCAAATAGCCCAAGATCGCATCACAAATATCTCGAACTCATTCTTGCTTAGCTTTTCCGACATCCAGAGTGATATGTCCTGGGCGTCCAAATGTTGAGTTTGTTTTAAGATCTGCCAGAAACCAGTACCTTTCCAGCAGTGCTTAATGGCCAAACATGAGAAAAGAGCATGTGCAGTCGAGTCACAAGAGGCATGGCATAAGGGACACGATCCAACAACTGGGACATGGTGAGCCCGCAAATTTTGCTGTGTGGGGATAATATTCTGTAGTACCCTCCACCAAAAAACCCGAACTTTCGGAGGAATATTGAGTGACCAAAGGAGCCGCCATTCATTAGCAGAATGTGGAGCCGAGGTGGAGGGGTGAGAATCAAAAAAACCAATCTCTGCCTTGTAGCCACTCCGAACTGAGTATTTGCCCTTAGGGTCAAGGGCCCAGAACCTAAAATCAGCTTTTTGAGTAGGAAATAGTGGGATCGTGAGTATATTCTTGACTAAGTGAGGTGGGAAGAGGTTATGGATAATATCCTCATTCCAAGTATCCCCGTCTAATAGAGAGCTCACGGAAGAGAAATTTTCAGAGTTAGCAAGGACAGGTGTCAGGCACGGCGACCCAGGAATCCAACGCTCCCCAAAGGTTGCAATCTTCGAACCGTCCCCCACTTTCCAGCAAAGACCCCTTTCCAAGAGCGGCCTGCTCCACACTAAAGATCGCCAGATATAGGACGGGTTATTTCCAAAAGGAGCTTTCATAATATCAAGATGCCGAAAGTATCTAGCTTTCAAGACTCGGGCAAGTAAGGATCCCGGGTCAGTAATTATCCGCCAAACATGTTTTGCTAATAAGGCTTTGTTAAACGACTCAAGATGGCGAAAACCCAACCCCCCCATGCACTTAGGTCTGCACAAAGTTCTCCAGGTTTTCCAGTGTAAGCTTCTCCTCCCTTTTTCCATACCCCACCAAAAGTTTGCGCATTCACGTTCAATCTCCTCACAGATCGATTTTGGGATACGGAAACACGACATAGATTTAATGATGGTTAAATAATGAAAAAAACTAAAACAAGATTATCCACTCATATTCAATTTATTAAATATTGAGAAACTAGTTGAAGATACATAGCAATATATTATAGAGTAGGTTTCTTGTGAGACGGTCTCACGAATCTTTATCTGTGAGACGGGTCAAACCTATCGATATTCACAATAAAAAATAATTCTCTTAGCATAAAAATTAATAATTTTTCATGGATGACTCAAATAAGAGATCTGTCTCACAAAATACGACCCGCGAGATGATCTCATACAAGTTTTTGCCTACATTTTATTAAAATTTTTAAGTAAATATCTTCTAATTTGACTTTCATATAAATAAAATGTCAAATATGGGAAAATTTCATTCTTCATATCGTGACTTGCATGTTTTTTCCTGACCTTATTATTAGTCCATTAATTCATAATTTTGTTCCAATGTTAATCCTTTTTCATTGGAGTTATAACATGATATTGGAAAATGATGATGTATCATGAAAATTTAATAAAGTTGAAATTGACAAACTTTAATTGATTATTTTATTTTTGTTAAAGTTAAATTCATTGGCAAAAACTTGTGTGATACGATCTCATGAGTCGTATTTTACGAGACGAATATCTTATTTGGGTCGTTTATGAAAAATATTATTTTTTATGCTAAGAGTATTACTTTTTATTGTGAATATCGGTAGGATTGACCAGTCTTACAGATAAAGATTCGTGAGACTGTCTCACAAGAGACCTACTTAAATTCATTTGTAGTTTCAATTTTTATTTTTGGTAAAATCAAGAGCATTAATTACTCATCGATATCACGAAATTTAAAATGCGCACACAACAAATATTTAAAACCAATGGTTATTTTTATTTTCATTTTTAATTTTGTTTTTCAAAATTTTTGAAAGAGTTTATATTTCGTATTTATAATTTTAAAATTTGTATTCTATATATTCTTGATTTTTTTTAATTATAACTCAAAACGTTAAAATTTTAAATTAATTACAATATTTCTTATAAAATAGATATAACTACTAAAAAATTTATTTTAGAGTAAAATATTATTTATAAAATTCATAGTTAATTATCTGTGGCAAAATTCTTCGAATTTTTTTTTAAAAAAGATAAAAATTAATTTTAATATTTATCTACATATTGTAATATAATATCATAAAATAGTTAACAAAATAATTATTTATTTAATATTACATTTGGATTATTAAATTGTTATTATTATTACCTTATTTATTGTCGAGTCCGACATCGTTAGTAAAACAAACGCAATCCAAGGTTTAGATTGATTTCGATGTCGCCATAGAGTTGAACGTTGACCGTACAAATCTACACTCAACTTCCTTTCTCGTCCCCCTTGTCCGACTGGAGATCTCCGGCCCCCCACAGAGTGAAATGGCGGAGCCTAGTCGACTAGAATTATGAAGATCACCGTAGAAAGAGCAAATACCCGAGAAACCCATCTCCCGGGACGATCTGCAGGCATCCCTCCGCCGTCAGATCTTTCTCACAAGCCCAGTTTTATGCGCAAGCCTCCTCGCCGGAAATCAAAGACTCCCCGCGTCGGCGTGTTGTTGAAGAGGGAGGTAGGGGTTTCATCGGTGAAACGGAGCAGCCACCCGGAGACCCCTTTGCTCAAATGGAAGGTCGATGTAGGGAATGAGAAGAGTGATTCGGCGGAGAATGAGAAGTCGTCAACTGAAGCTGGCCGGAGGTCTGGGGAGGTAGTGTCGGCGAGGAAGCTTGCCGCCGGGCTTTGGAGGCTGCGTTTGCCCGAGTTTCATATCAATGGCGGCCGAAGATCTGGGATTCAGGTAGTGTTCATCAGTAAAGATTGTATTTTTCATTTTTTTTTCCTTTAATTTAATTGAAGTGTCTCGAGTTCATGTTATTTCATATGAATGATTAGGTGGATCATGCTGAGGGCGATTTCCGTTGCTCACACTTATCTGAAAAAAGATTGAAATATTATATATAATTCTTAAAAAACAGTATTTCTACTCCCAAAATTTATCACGTTGCCCCTTGTTCCGTGCGGCCGTGCCATAGAGGCAACCAGGCTTTATAGTTCAGGAATGACAGAATGTATTTGGGATCTCATATTGCAGTTGATTTGTATGGGACCGTGGTTGCTGGTTATAATTCTTTTATGTTTGAAGTGTTATTTTTATGTCTTAACAGAAATAAAGAAGATCTGGATGTGTTTTTTAATCGAATTTCTCCCCTGCTGGAGAAGACCTAATGGAGGTTCTAGTTGTTTTTTGCGCCTCCGCCATTCATATAAAGCGTGTTGTATTAGCGAGCTTGGAATTACGAATGATTTCCGAAAGTATTAGCTTGTACATGGCCATAGATATTTGCTGCACCAACGACTTGCAATGTTTAATAATGCATTTTAAGCTATGGAATGCTAACAATTTTTCAGTGCTACGTGATGTGAGCACAAATGTGGAAGAAGATTACGAACCGTTTTCATGAGTTTGTTTCTTTGTAAATATTGTTATATAATCATTTGTTGATCCCAATTTTGCTATTTATTTCTTACCTGCAGTCAGGAGATGTTGAGTTTAAATCCACAAAACGCGATCATCGCCTTTCTAAAGAGCATGCATCTCCTCGAAAAGAGTTGGTGGATAGCCTGCATTCCGTATCTGGGCGAAAAAATGGAGTATCGCACAAGGTATACCATACTGTTTTTTCTATGCGTTTCTTTGCCACTGTTACTTTCACATGTGATTTACGGATCCAAAGCTTAGAAGTAATAGAGTGAAGATAAAATAGCTAATTTAACCAATTTCTCCTAAAGATCTAACTTTAGTTCACACAGTAAAGTTTCATCGCGAGATATATGGCTTTTCACATGATTTCATATCTTCTGCCATTCTTGGTACTATATTATGTGGCACATACCGAACCACCAATCAATGCAATTAACTAATAAAGAACTTTTCCAATGCACCACCATGGGATTCAAATTGTAAACTTTTTATCTTTTCATATTTTTCCTTTTCCTTTCCTTTTCGGTGTTGACTTACCTCTATTTCAATCCCCCTCTTTTTTTTAGTTGGAGCTTTCATGTCAATATTCCAACTCTGAAATGGAGGATGTTACAAAGTGGGATCCTATTGGTTCAAAAATGTCCAATCCATCAATGCAGATATTTGGCCAACCAAGGCACCACGACCAACAAGCAAGTGCCGCCCTCAAGACCGAACTTGAGCAAGCAAGATCCCGGATCAGTGAACTTGAAGCGGAGCGTCGATCTTCCAAAAAGAAAATTGAACAGTTTCTGCGTAAACTCAGTGAGGAAAGAGCTGCATGGCGAAGTAGAGAACATGAAAAAATTCGTGCTATTATAGAGGACATGAAAGCTGATTTAAGCATAGAGAAAAAAAATCGCCAGAGGTTGGAAATGGTCAATTCTAAGCTGGTCGATGGATTGTCGGATGCCAAGTTATTAGCAAAGAGATATAAGAATGCATATGAAAAAGAACAAAAGGCGAGGGAACTGATAGAGGAGGTATGCAATGAACTTGCTAAAGAAATTGGAGATGATAGGGCAGAAGTGGAAACGGTGAAAAGGGAGTCGATGAAACTCCAAGAGGAAGTTGAAGAAGAGAGGAAGATGTTGCAGATGGCTGAGGTTTGGCGCGAAGAACGAGTGCAAATGAAGTTGCTCGATGCAAAAGTTATGCTCGAAGAGAAGTATTCTTATATGAATGCTCTTGTCACAAATCTTGAGTTGTTTTTGAATTCGATAAGTACAACATTGGACGGGGAGGAGATGAAGAAGGCGGAGTTCCTCACACAGACGGCCAAATCTATCGATATACAAGATATCAGGGAATTGGCGTACGAGCCTGCGAATCCTGATGATTTTCTCTCAGTCTTTGAAGATCTTAATTTCAGCAAATCCGACAACAGGGAGGATGCTGAACCATATGTTGGATACAGTCCAGCCAGCCGTGCCTCCAAGATTCATACAGTGAGTCCCGAGGTCAAAATGCTTTATAAATATGGTGCACGAGAGCCTTCTGACATATCTATGGATCAGAACAGTGAACGTGAAGAAGACGCCAGTGAGTGGGAAACTGTAAGCCATGCCGAGGACCAGGGTTCAAGCTATTCACCTGGTGGAAGTGATCCTTCCGTGACCAAACACTTTCGGGCCAGCAATGTCTCAAGAAATGGAGGGGAGTGGGAAAGAGACGGAGGAGAGGAAACACCAAACATGGAAATAAACAAAGTTGGTCAGATGGCAACACAAAATTTGAAGAAGGTTTCATCTATTTCTAAGCTATGGAGATCATACCCAAGTAACGATGATAATTACCATATTGTGTCAGTTGATGGAACTAAGGGAAGGCTGTTGAATGGGGCTAATATTTCTCCCGATCATTCTGGAAAAAGTGGGATTTATCCCACGGATTTGACTGGACAATGCAGCTCGCCTGACTCGGGGATTCCACAGACAAATCGAGGGATGAAAGGATGCATTGAGTGGCCACGTGGCGCACAGAAGAGTAGTTTGAAGGCCCGACTCTTGGAAGCGAGGATGGAAAGCCAAAAGATCCAGTTGCGCCAGGTTTTGAAACAGAAGATTTAGAGGCAACAAGCACCCACTATGTTCTCCGTTTGCAGGCTGAATCATCTTGAAACTGATGGCAAATCTTGTAGATACACGCTTATAACCAGGCTAGGCAAGTGCATCATCCATAAAATACGTGGAGCCAAGATGCATATGGGGTTAAATCAATGTTGCAGCGACGGAGGAGCCCGGCAAAACGTGTAATATTTTGTGGTGAAGCATTTTGATTTCTTCAGACATTGTTTAGATTCGGCTGTATTTGTAATATGCATTTTAGAGAGAGCCACTTCAAATGAAACATTACTTCTCTTTATGTCCTGAATAACATTATTGCCTGCTATAATTAACAACCATGTTTGTAAAACTGTGAAGCCGGTACTAAACTAGATATTACTGTTAGTTGTCTCACATCGGTTAGATAAAATCCTTGATAGTTGCATATATAGACTTGGACAATCCTTCTCTTTTGAGCTAGCTTTTGGGGTTGAGTTAGGTCCAAGTTCCAATCTTAACATGGTATCACAGTTCAGGTTTCATCGTTATATGTTAGACTGGACTGCCTATATTAGGGTCATAATTAAGAAGGTTTTTTGGATAACTATTATATAAAAACTTTTTAATTCTCGTTTTTTATTCTAAAAACATTTAAAAACAAATCTCAATTGTTATTTAAAAATCATACTTGGAGAATACTTTTTTAAAAATGTTTTAATTTTTTTTTTTTTACAAAAATCTTAGCCAAACAAATATTTAATTTTTTTTTTAACTTATAAAAAGCTAAGAACATTTTTAACATACATATCTAAACGAGTCTTAATATCTTGTTAATTGTTTTACAAGTACAAGAGCTGTTCTCCGTTTGGTTTGGCTAGCAAATCATACGAGTGATAATCAAATATTCAGTTTTGCTGGTAAACCGAATCATGCAAAACTCTGTAAATATTGTAAATTAATCACTACACAAACCTCCAATATTCCTTTTTTTTTTCTTTTTGCTTTTTTTTACTTGGGTTGAAAAGGTATGCAAGAAGATGCTGGATCGGTATAATTGTTAATTAGTGATGATAATTTAGTCAACTAGGTCATATTTGGTTTGAATCATAGGATAAACGGAAGGATTTGTAATCAAATGATAAGTAATTACAATATAATGATAAATAATAGTGTGAAAAATTATAAGATGTATTTATTTTTTGTGATGACCGAAATACCCTTACCATCAATTTTATTTTATTTATTTTCCCCCTTTTTTCATTCAAAACTTACTTTTATAATTTGGATAGATTTCCAATTTATTTATCAAAAGCCCCAAAACACGAACCGAACATGTCATAAACACATGATTACTTAGCAATAACACTATTATCATGTGAACCAAACCAAACGAAATGGATGGATTATTTTCAGACATACATTGAATTAGTTTAATATATTTGACCAATTTAAATTAATGAACACATAAACAACTTACAATTCATATTGACATTATGAATTTGATCGTCACATTGACAAATATATCAAAGATCAACATCTCATTTAATGCACCAGATGTTAGCATAGATATTTTGTAAAATTTCTGTTGAAAACAAAATGTAAACAATAAGACTGTAAATCAACTTTGGAGAAATTCCACCATAGATGATCACAAGCTGCAGAAACAACATTCTCATCATAAAATCCCTTCACTCTCTAAGGAACATTGCTACTGCATAATGGGCAGAAATCCACTGCTTATCCTCCACTTAAAATTGCTGCTTACAACAAATATTTGCTACACTGCAAATACACGTTTTACATCTTCAACCTACTCTAGTGCAACACAATCAACAAGAAACTCCATTCTAGTCAAGAATCCACATAAAATGACAGATGCTCTTCATGTCACTTGGTGGTTAGTCTCCAAGTCCAGTGTCCAGATATACTTTCCCCAAATCGCATGGGGCTCCTACCCTGCGAGAGAATGGTATAGGAAACCTGTTACCAACTTACCATTTACTCAGGACCATGACTCTGGATTCCATTTCAAAAAATTTATCCAAGTTGGGAACCAAATTACTCAGAAAAATGTAAGCTGTGAAACAAATAAAACAGCCTTCTTTTGGAGTCAAATGTCAGATTCTCAGAGTTGCAAAGCCAAATCAGGCTGCTGAGGCTCAACCAGGCCACCTGAAGAGGGGTTTTTTCCGGGAGACCCTGGTGACTGAAAGCCAACGTTTAAATCAGGGGGGAGGGAATCCAACATCTGTTTTGAGTTAGGAGGAAAAGGTGGAAATGCCATCGGTTGGTTTTGAAAGTGCATATTGTTTCCAACTCTCATAGGTTGTGGGCAACCTTGAGATACAAAAACATTGAGTGGAGAATTGTTTCTATCTGGCCGATAGTGGATTACAGAAGCTGGGGACTCTTCGCGAAATCGTAATCCTTGAGAATGCATATCACGGGTAGAAATGTTGAGGAAATTTGCATGTTGGTTCTTGAAAAGATTCGTATTTTCACCAATAGGTCTAAATCCACAAGCTCCAACAGACCTCAGTGCATGAGAGACAGCTGTGATAGTGTTATTCAAATTATCTCTATTCGGATCTGGAGACAATACTCGATGAGCATCAGTGGAAGACTGATATACCCATTTTTGTTGGTTTTGAGCCTTCTCAGCAAGCATTCTCATCAGACATACAGGGTCACTAAGACCCTGTCCCTGTTCCTGGGGATAATACCCTACTTCTTTTGCCAAATTAGAGGATGAACATGCTACTGTATTGCTATTGATCCTATCACCAACAACTTTGCCATTAGACAATCCTACAACAGAAACTTCTTTAATATCAGGCTGCTTAACAGATCCAGAAGATGTAAAGTTGACATTTCTTGAAGTGAAGATTGACCTCGAGACTTCCACTTCCGAACCCTTTGAATTATGCCCTTGACCAATAAAATCAACTACATTTTTATTGAATATAGGCGGTCCATTCAATTCAACCTGTTTTAATCCCTGTTTCTCGGATTCAACAGCATTCTTGGATCCTGATTTTTCATCGTGGCGACTAAGATTAGCAGAACTACTAGGTTTACTACAAGGAGCTGAAAAGAAAGATACTTTCACTTCAGAAACATTCTCCCCATCTGGTTGTGCCTTCATTGGAAAAGTGACATGAGCAGAAGCTGGTCTGATTTTAGCAGGACCAACAGAATGTGGGTTCTTCTCTGAGACAGTCATAGTTCCCTGGATTTCCATGGAAGAAATTGTAAGAGAAGGTATCTTCTTTTCCACCTTCCTAGGATCATCAGGCAGTTTTTTCGAGAAAAATGGTGGTTCCATCACAGTGCGGTTTTCCAGCATTAATACAGGTGTTGAAAGTGGCTCATACTCTATCACCCAACCCCGTCCATAATTTACTTCTTGAGGCAGTGCTTGTTCAATTCTCTTGGAAGAAATTTTCCAGGCAACAGGTCCCAGAGCAGCAGCAAAACGAGCCAGGCTTCTAGCATAGTAATGCTCAGCGTAAGCCCCGACCTGAGGAAAACTGCAACCACTGAGAAAGATAATCCCAAATATGAAACAGCAAGATACATTCCAAAACTATGTACCGGAACCAGTTGCTTGCTTTCTCCCTCAAAAGTTGAGAATATAGATTCTGAGCTGGCCAAAGGATGAGTTAAAGAAATGTCATAAGTTGCACGACGGTTTTCCTCATGTGCTGACAATTTTCTACCAGGTTTACACAGTGAACTGTTTCCTGCAAAGAGAAGGCTGACAGGTTAAACGTACTAAATCCCCACTAAAAAATTCATTCTGCTTTTGGTGAAGCCGCAACAAACACATATGAAAGAAAAGAGTCTTTTTCCTCAAGAATTTAATATGAAAGAAAGGGTTTCCAACAGTACATTATTGAACCATAGAAAATCAGTTAGACACGCTATTTTAACCCCAAAAAAAATCAATTGGAAAACTGAAAGATATGTGAGTTTCGATTTAACCGGCCAAACTTTATCCTAACAGGAGGCAAGTCATACCTGGCAGAAGTGCTTCTCCCTTCTCAAAATTGTTGTCATTTAAGAATGAGTTTCTCTCGACAAGTCGATCAACACTGCAAGGTCTCGAAGATCCAACAGCTGAGAGTGCATTTGAGACATGGTGGATATCTACCACAGGCCCAAGACCGGCTCCATGTGAAAAATCAAAGCCGGCAGGGTCTTGCATGGTCTGGCTAACTGGGCTTTTTACTTGCCTATTTAGAATGGAGCTAGATGTTGTATTCTGCTCATGCTTTCTCTCCTTTTCTGAACTGCGACTATTCAAACTTAACTCATAAAATTTCCTTTTTGCCAGCTCGTGCATGCCACGTGCCTTTTCAAATGAATAAATAAATCAACAATTGCTCAAACAAATCAGAACGGCGAAGAAGGAAAATGTAGGCTTTTTACCTGCTTGTAGTATATGGTATCGGGTGCATTGTATTGCATTGCATTTGAGCATATGAGGCAAACATCACTCTGCACAACCACATGCAAGAAATTGCACGAGAAAAAAGGATATAATCAGTGGCTCTCCATGTCAACCAATTCACCATCAACAGGTTAAATATAAAAAATAGTATTTTCTAGTTCTTGCCAGTCATAATATTAGCTGACAGCATTCAAAATTACAGGTACAAAATTGCAGAAGAAGTGTTTTTAGTCAAATTGCACACTACAAAGAGAAGACAGTGAACATGTGCCAGCAGTAAAAAATTTATACTTCAAATTTCAACGTTGAAAATATATTAGCCAGCCACAACTGAATATCAGAAAGACTAAAATTGGAACCAGAACCGAGAGAGCTACAATTTTCTATGATGCTTCCTAGAATAACACGGTGAGACAAGTATTAAAAGAAATTGTACCAATTAAAGCAGTCAGAATACAGACTTTCTTTTCTAATATCAATAGTTCAGTGTCCAGCTAGGTGCTTCAGATATTAGATATTAAAGTGACTAACTCGTGTTGATCTTCAGATATGATGTTCGAAGAATTCAGTAAAACATGTGTTGTCTCCAAAGGCATTGGGTGATGACGTGATGTACAGAATGTACCACAGGCACAAGTTCAATACAATGACAAAGCTACTATAACATGTAAGTACCTTGAAATTATAAGCCACCTGTATTTTTCTGTACTTTTTTATCTGTACCAGGATATATAGTTACCATAAGCAGAAAAATGAAGATACTATTTGAAAATGTTGCCAATTTTTTAAGATAAAGCCTAAAACATTGCGAAGCTCGACCATGATTCCATAATAGATATCAGCATAACTATGCATGCAGACAAGATATCAAAACAAAAACATCTGAACGAAGATTCTGCAACAGTGGAAAAATTGAATACACAAACATGACAAAGTCAAGCATTAGTACGGGTAGAAGAAGTCAAACATTAGTAGGGGTAGAAGATACATTTTTCCAATGCAGCAAACCCCAAAAACTACTATGATATATAAGAAACTTAAACAAAGAATAAATATATTAAAAAAAAAAGGAACAAACAAATGTACTTCACCATACATCATATCTTGGACATAAAAAGGACCAAACCAACACTAAGAGAAACTAAACTCACCTCAATTTGTTCCAAAGTCGTATATAACCCATTACTCAGCTTGTTCCTCACAGTACCAAAGTCCATCGGATTCTTTATCACTCCATGATAATCGGGAAGCTATACAAAGCACCAACCAACCAGTTGAGAAATTTTAATCTTGACAGGCTTAATTTATTCCACACATTATCGCTATTACCTCTTCAGGATCAACAGGTTCTGCAAAGACACCATAAATATCTTTCCTGCTCGAGAAAGAAACAAAAGCACTTCAAAAAAATTATTTTTAAAAAGATCCATTCACATGCAATCTAATCAGTCAAATTATATATAACGTTTACCTTTGAATTATATTCAAAATCAACTCTAATGTCTTCTTATCAGGCAACGGTAGCCCTAATGGAGCAGCCCTTGTCTGTGGCCCTGAACCATAATAACCATTTAAATTCAACAAATATCCGACCTATATGGGAACTCATTAAAAAGCCATCACAAATAAAAAAACATGCCTGGAGCAAAGATTTTGGCTTTGAGTTCTGACTTTCTTTCTCGGACCTGTCAAAAAAAAAAACTCACTAAAACTTTCAAAAATTAAAAGAAACCCAAACCAAAAATAACGAGAGATTAAAATCGAAAACAAATTAATAAATGACTACTCCAATTACACAAACCCTCACTCCGTAATCTAGGAGAAACGAAAAGAGTCGGCGTTTATGTGGCATGCGTGTGTGCATGAGTGCACTACATCAAATTTGATGTGAGTGTTGCGTGACGCTGCAAGAAAGAAAGGTGTGTGAGAGAGAGAGAGAGATGGTCGCGTAATTAGATTCTGTGGGGATTAGTTTAACTTGACAGTTGACTCGACAGTTACACACACACATACATATATATATATACACGCAAAGAAAAACAACTACGCCCCTCCTCCACCGACAAACACGTAGCTACACATACACCCACACCTGAATCTACAGACCCTTTCCTCATAACAAGCTATTTATATAAGCCCATAAATATACTAAAGCACTTCCCAGTAGTTCAATAGATTAATATTCCTTTTACTTCATTACCATTTTCGCCAGTTTGCATTCAAGAATGAAGTGATGATCACCTCTATACGGTCGTCATTACGGTCATCCTCGTAGCTGGCGTCACCATTTTGATAATCAATGCCCTCGTTCATTTTCCGCTTCTTAGAAGGCAGTTCAACGTCGGAAGAGAACGACGACGACGACGGGCTCGCCGGGTGGTGCACGCGCCTCCCAGGGCGGCCCTGCTTAGGACCTGCTGACTCCTGTTGGCCGCCGCCGCCAGTGCCCTTGCTCTCCACCTTGAGCAATAGCTTGAGCTCCTTCTCTCTCTTCAGCTCGTCCTCGTCCTCCTCATCCTCGAATAGCCCTAATTCGTCGAAGTAATCGTCCAGCTCGAACATGTACTTCACACTCCGGCGGCGGTTGCTCCGCCTGGGCTCCCTCTCCGACGACGGCGTGCCACGTCCTCCGGAATCTACCTTAGCTGGCCTACCTTTCTTCTTCCTCACGATCTGACCCATCTCTTTCGGGATTTCTCTACACTGCACCAAGCCCTCACTTCCTCTCTCCTCCTTGGATGATATCTTGCTTGCTTCGGGTGCCTTTGAAAATTCTCCCTTCGGCTAACATCGTCCGTGCCTATGTCGATACCTGAGGCTTGGCTGTTCTTTTACGTCGGGGTCAGGTCCCGCTTATCATAAATTTTGTAAGGCTCGATTGTCAACCGTGGATCATGATGTTAAAAAAAGAAATTATATTTATATATATATATATAATATTATATATATAAATTTTGTAAGGCCAATAGTCATCACACAAAAAAAAATGACTAGAAACTATTTCTTAATATTAATATATTCGTCTACATCATTAAATATTTAAAAATAAATATAAAAAATATAATTAAATGTGAAGTTTTTTATTTCAATTTGAATTTGACGTCTCTTTGAAAATACGAAATACATTTAAGTGTATATATTGATTATATTATTTTATTTAGTTTCAATTATGATTTTACATTTTGTGTTACTTTTATATATTTAATATAATATTAAATAAAACATAATTTTTTTATATAATATTATGTTTTTCAATTTTTTAAAATAGTGTTTCGATATGTCTTAATTAGAATTTTAATACAAATATTTTTAACATGTTATCAAAAAAAATTTAAAATTTTTAATCAAATTTTATTCATTAAATGACAAAAATTTTGATTTCTTGAAAATTATTTATTTATTTAAAATTTTGATAAACAAAAGAATGTATGATTTTTAGACATATTTTTCTAAGTTTTTATTATTATTATTATTATTATTATTATTATTATTATTATTATTATTATTATTATTATTAACAACTTCTCCTAGGTTAAAATAAAAAAATCAATTTAATGGCAAAAGATTGAAAATAAGAAAATTATCATTTTCAACAGGAATAGTATATAAAAACAATAAAATATACTTTTATAATTTATCGTTTAAATATAATTTTCAGTTTAACATTAAATTTGTACCAAGCATTTTCCTATTTTATATATACACTCTTGTATATCCAAACATTAATGAGTTAAACTCTTATCTTTTATTACTCGATAAGTCTACCTTGTAGAAAATAAAATGATTCTAACCACTTGAATGGAGATATTAATAAATAAATTTATAAGGTTAAGCCAAAATCAAAGTTCTTGTTAGGAATACGAACAAAGCCTGACATTGGATTGGAAATACACACGGAAGACTATTAGTTTGTGAGTAAAAGGTATGTATCTTCACTATCTTTTATTGTACAATAAGTGATGTTAAAGTCATAGTCCAGATCGAGATATGTGAGTAAAATCATCGGATACATAAACGAATGATGTGAGAGCTCCCATTAAATCCGTGATGAGATCGAGGTTGACGGTGCTCCATTTATTTCACAAAAGACGTGTGCTCCGAATGCAATGGAGATGAGTGGAATCGGGATGGACATATACGATTGAGAGTTTGCTGGAACCTTGAGAAGAATGTTGGTCCTTCATTTGAAGAGATGATTGTTGTGAATGTAACCAAAATCCAATATTTGAAATACATAGGGAAAACTATGAGCTTATATATTGAACGATATCTTCATTAATATGAGATATTTTGATTAAAATCCAACAATAAATATATGAATACTTAGATGAAAAATATACAATATCATATAATTGTGGAGATATATGACTTCAACGGTATAATAGATCTATTATGGAGTTCCTGGAAATAATTAAACATTATAGTTTTGTTAAGAATATGATTAAATCTTGTGTACATATAACGTTTTAGTAATTCATGTTAATGATATATTGCTTGTCACGCTATTTCAATTGATTTCCTGTCTCCTCGAGTTTAGAATCCATAAGTGTAAGCTCATTTGTATGTTTTGAACTACAAAATTAATATATTTTTCATTAGTAATTGTCTCTTTGTTCTATATGATGAAGGCAAGGTGTATCTCCAAAGAAATGATTTGGCAGCCCATAAGCTAGTTCAATTAGCAAATCTGATTGATGTTTTTAATTCCTAATCATTATTACAATGCAATTTGAGTAGATTTAATTAATTACAACGTAAAACGAGTAAACAGTTTCTTTACAATGAGCCCAAAATGTGTCAACTATAATTATAATACTAAAAATAGTATATCATAAAGTCTCGTCTAAACATATCACATAATAAATAAGCTCACACATGACTGACATTAACTACATACAAACAACTCATATCCCCGGGATATACTCCGATATATAGATACATATATACACTGGAATAGATCACTCAACTTCAACTCATATGTGACTCGCTCGAAAAGTACCCTATCTGGTCTCTTGATAACCTGGATTATCTATCATTGTTCATACACAAGATAACAACATCCCCATTGGGGGTGAGCAAACGCTCTGTATGAAACAACCATAAATATACAACATGTATCTACACAATGATATATGATATGCAATGCATGCATGTCGTGAAGATATCAGGTCAAATGTTCATCCACCGAGCAAATATCGGAACCAATCGAATCGTTATAAAATCAATACTCGAGCTAACACACCGGCCTCAGTCAATATAAGAGAATATCCGTATGATAGCGCAGGCAAAGCGCTACCAAATCTTAAATCTCAACCAATCAATCATAGGTGTCACAAATGACTATGTTTTTAAGGGCCACATAATGACAAATATATCATCTTGCTCCAAACCCCAGAATCAAAATCCAATGGTATAAAGGTATCAAAGGATCACAGCTCAACGTGCATGTCATGTATCGATATATGTATAAAATAATGTGTGTTAACAAAATATTTATTTTATACACCGATCTACCAATCACGAACGTGGTTTATGTCACATCAACTCAACAAATATGTCATATAGACACATATTTTCAGTCAAATCAATCAAGCATATATCATATGACACATATACCTATCGTATGTTACTCGGTCGTAACATATCTTATTTTTATTTTGTCTGCTCAATATATTTCAGTTGAGTCAACCAATATTCTATGTTGTAATTCAATTTATATATTAATACTAACAATTCACCACTCATTTTTATTCGTTAATACTTAGTTTCAATAACTTTTAAGTTGAATCGTAATTTGTTTATTCATCCAAATTCAAAATAGAGCTTCACGGACATAACTAATAAATTATCTAATCCACTATTATTATTTATAAATAAAACAACAATTATTATTTTCCTCTTTTTTCTCTATTGTAGGAAATCACTTGATTAAAATCTTGACAATACATTACCTTAATCTCATTACAGGTGAGCTATCTTAATTAATTATTCAATTTTGTAACAATAAAACTGTTAAGAATTTATCCCAATTTCCAATCAACCAATTTAGTTAGTTAGTGAATGGATTCGATCAAAACACAATCAATGCAAATATATGCAAGAATTAGAATCTCAAATGCAATCTAGAACACGAAATTTATAGTGGTTCGGCAAAATGCCTACATCCACTTTGAACCAGGAGATATGGATTATATTCACGCTCAAGTAGAGTTACAGCAATGTCCAGAGTTTCACTTCTCGTCTATCTCTATTTCTTGGAGAGAAAGAACAACTTGCACAAGCAGAAAGAATAAAAGCTTCAAAGAATAATCACAGAGTTGCCTTATATATATATATCACAATTACCGAAATAATAACTGTGCTAACCAACTCTTAACTTCCTTTTATCCTTAAGCCACCTGACTCCATTGACTTCGTGAAAGACTTGAGCTGAGGATCTGATACATTAGATCTATCAACAAACCTCCACCTGAGCGATGTATCTATTCCAGTTACTCCCTCCTTGGTTCTATTGTTGCCACCTGCTGTCTAAGGCGGTCTACCAACTCTGAGCAACGCCAAGCAGTGTTGGAGTTTATTACCCGCCACCACTTTGGTTAACATATCCGCAAGGTTGTCTTCAGTAGCAATTTTCCGAACCACAACCTTTCCCTGAGTCACCACATCCCTTATGAAATGAAATCTCACATCGATGTGCTTGGTTCTCTCATGATGCACCGGGTTTTTGGCCAGTTGTATCGCTCCCTGACTGTCGCACCAAACTACAGCTTCAGTTGTCTCTTCCTCCAGCTCTTCAACCAAACCTTTGATCCATAGTGCTTCTTTAAACGCCTCAGTTGCCGCTATGTACTCTGACTCAGTGGTGGACAATGCCACAATCGGTTGAAGAGTTGATTTCCAACTGATTGTATTCCATACAACGTAAAACATATCCAGTTTGCGACCTCCTTTGATCTTTGTCTCCTGCAAAATCAGAGTCCACATATCCATATATCTTTTCTGATGTATTCCACGTGTTGCTGTAATTCAGGCCAACTTCACAAGCCCCTTTTAAGTATCTCATGACCCACTTAACAGCACGCAATGAAATTGTACATAAAACATACCGAACATTTCCTGTAGAATCAAATTTGTCACACTTTTCACAATAAAATTTATCACCCACCACAATCATCTTCTTGGGACATTTTTTACATGACAAATACCACCAACTTCCATGAGATTCAACAGATACAATTCTTGCATAAATCCAAAAACTCCCCACCTGGAAATGGAAAAAACAATTAAAGCAATTATCAATTGTCTAAATGAAATTTGTCTACGACAAAATTTAATGAAACTTTTATTAGTAAAAAGATTATAAAAAAATATACATCATTATTTTCTGAAACTTGTTCTATAGTCCTGAAAATGTCCTTTGCATTCGAAAGTTCTTCAATGACATCTGGGGCAGATTTCACTGAAATGGTGGTAATTGAATTTGTTGGGGTCTTGCAATCAGAATTCATCCTAAATTGAAAATTTAATAAAAATCAATAATGACAAAAGATAAATATTATTATAAACAAAAAGAAATAAATTTAAAATACCTGTTTCGATATTCAAGGAATTCAGCTGAGTCTCCATTTATAATCATTTTCGTGACAAAAAAAGTACTTTGAACTCGCACTTCACCTTTAAATCGTCTTGCACGACACATTTGAAGAATCACAACAACTGGTTCATCTCCCGTCGTGCCCAAATATGCCATGATTTCATCAACAAAGTTTCCCCACAAAGTACATGGTAATTTGTTGTTTCTAATAAACAATAAATATATGATTTGAAATGCCGAAAAATAGGATGTACATAAAATATGTAAATAAGATAAATTGTGGTTACTCTAAATCTTCAATGACCAAATCAAGGAGTTTCGTTGCACGTCCACTAATTTCTTTATTTTGAGGTGAGTCTCTTGCTATTATTTTTCCCATAACATCTAAAAATAAATAAAAAAAACATATAAGTATACAAAAAAATAATAAGAAAACTTGATAGATCAGTTAGTAAATAAATAAAAAAAACAGCTTACCAAAAAGTTCATTCTCATCAATGACATCTGCATTCTTCAAATCTCTAAATCTTTTGAATTCAAACATACTTGATGAAAAAGAGTCATCATAAATCTCGCAGATATTAGTTTTGTTCATAAACATGAGTTTGTATTTATGTGTTGTCGTCTTGTATTTCATACGATTGTCTGCAACAATTACGTTTTTGATTGCAAAAAGATGACCTTCTTTGAGAATCGATTTCATTTTCTGTATGAGGCTTTCTTTAATTGTTGCATGTATGCGCGAACCCTAAAAAAAATATAAAGAATCTATATAATATTTTTACATGTAAAGGAATTTCATATCAAATATAAGGAAATTTTGTTACCTCTTGATCTTGAAATATGCATTCAAAAGTAGGTCCACTGTTTTCATATGGAGGAAGATCGTAATAACGAATGAGTCGTAGTTTGAATGCCCACTGCCAGGTTGAAGGTTGGACTTGACGAACATAACTGAATAAAGGGGCCATTAGGGTATGAAAGATTTATTGGCTATAAAATAACTTTGTGTGATGGAACGTTTACTTACGTATTTATAGATTAAAAAATCATTAATTTTAACTGAAACGATTTAAAACAGAGAAAGATTTTGGGAACATGTGTCGAAATTCAGAATTTAATTGTAAATTTGGATTTGAATTTGGTTGTTAATTTCACTTTGTATTAGGTTTATAATTCCCAGAAGGGAATTGAATTTTTGTATTTGAAATTTGAAATGTAATTTATTTTTTTTTGTTAATCCGAGAAGATATTCAATTCTCAATTTGTATTATGTTATTATGTTTATAATCCCCAGAAAGGAATTAATTTTTTGTATTTGAAATTTCAAATTTAATTTAATTTTTGTTCTTTTTCCGAGAAGATATCCAATTTTCAAGATCATACATTCACGTACATTAATTTGAAGAATTAAATAATGAACCAAATAATTTAAACCATTTAAATCATTTCCATCATTTATAATAATAACATTACTCGATAGTTTCCTTTTTTAGAAAGTGAATTTAGGCGGGAAATTGCCAAAAATAGCAGACAACTCTGCTTTTATATATATATAGATTGTAAAAGATTTGAGTTGCACCATTACCACTATCTATAGCTTTTGATAAAACGGCAAGCGTCCCATCCTACAATTGGTATTAGAGCCAAGATCACGGATTCGATTCTATTGAGTGCAATTATTAGGAGAGAGATTGTTGAGTGCAATAATTGTCCCTGTTTGGTAGAGCGATCGAACCGTAGTGCTTGATCTGCTGTACATTTAAAAGATTTGAGTTGCACCATTACCACTACCTATAACTTTTGGTAAAACGATAATTGCTCGGTGCTACACACTTCATACATTTTAATCAACAATCATTCTAATTCATAATACTTACTATTTCATCTTCCATATTCTTTATAAAATCCAGTATTTTTATATTCCCTTTTTTCCTTCAATGCTTTTTTATCATTCAATTGTTTTAATTTTGTGTCCTTTTTGCGTTCCCAATGAATTTATGCATATTTTCGAATGTAAAATTTATATTTTCTATTAAATTTTGTTTTTGATTGCAGATTCTGTAAGCGTCGTTCTTCATATTTTTTATTTTTTTTATCAACAAACAGATGCTTATGGCCGTGTGTAGCTTGTGTTCGAACCTTATAACACATTATTTCTTGCTGTCGATTAATTGATGTCATTTTTTTAAATTTTGTTAGTTTAATATATTGTTGCATACACTGAACTAAGATATTGACTCTGCTCCTATCACTATGTTAGAAATAATGGAAATTTTAACATGGTCACTCTTAATTTTGTAGTAATGTATTTTGAACAAATATTTTTTTGTTACATTATATTAGGACTATTCTTTAAAATTAATCATTACAAAGTGTGGGTAAATATTAGATACTAAAATTTAGTTTTTAATAACATTATTCAAAAAATTCAATTTCGCTCCCCGAATTTTAAAAAAATCATTTCTCCGTCCCTGCATAAGCGTGTATTAAAAATTTCCACATAAATAGCTAGAGAACTGCTTTGAAGAGGAAATATATCTCGTATAACTTCTTTCAAATTAGAGAGTTTGATTTTCATGTGTGGGCGAATATGTATTTTGGAAAATACAAAGCCCTATTCTGCAATTTTAATATAAAAAATAGTCCCTATAAATTCGTTGCATCAGCATTGCGTTGTCCCATGTTATAACCTAGGTGTGCTCAACTGATTCCTCTCTGCACTGTTCGAAAATCCCAAAATCGAGGCGAAGAAGCTAAAAGGCCACAATAATTGATTGTAGAATCATAAATTATTTATTTACCTGGTATTTAATGTCTTATTGATACCAAATTTGCTACATTGAATTAATTTTTTTGTATATGAAGTCTAAGATCACGTTTCTTATCATGAATCTGATTATTATTCGCGAAAAAATATGTTTGTGTTGTGGTGTTTTTCAATCTTAATCGGATGATTTCTTTTGTTTTATTTTGATGGGTATTTTGAGTATTTTATTTGACGGTCGTAGAACTGCCAATGTAGCAATGGCGAAACTTGGATTTGTTGATGTTGTGATTTGGTTCTCTACTTCTAGTTCTAGTGGATCGTTTCTCTGTTACTGATTTGGTATATCGGATCTTTCTTCCTCTATATTTTCCCTCCTTTATGGATACCTGGGGAAGCTTTTTATAGTTATGTTGAGTGTTCAGTGGAAGGATGCTTCCAAATTTTTTGTTTGTATGAAAATACTTCTTCTTTTTTCCCCTTTTGTGGCTTCTTTGGCTGGGTTTACATTTTTTTATTGTGTTGGATCTGGTGCCGTTTCTTGATCTTATTATCCGTGGTTGGTAAAATATCTGCACCGTAGGAAATTTAGATTTTTGTATGGAGAAAAAAAACTAAGAATTGATGTGACAGTGAATCTTATCTTTTTGCTTGCGTAATAACATCTCTTATCTTGGAATATATCCCTTTTTGCAAAACCAAGAGATGCACGTTTGGCTTTGCTTTCTCTTATGAATGATGCACCAAGTTACCTCTTGAATCAAAGAAGATTTTTTCCGTAATCATGCTAATCCTATGATTTTTCAAGGCTCCATTTCCATAAATCTTCAGGTCAATGCTTTTTTTTTTTTTTTTTTTGCATTTCATATTCTTACTTGTGAGAGTTTGATAGTGCAGGGAAAGCTTGATAAATGGGTTCAAAGGCAATTGAAGATCTAATAGAAGCTTCATCCGGGGTCCACTTTTCTGGATTTCATTTAGAAAATGCAGATGCAAGTTCTTCAATTGTCGATCCACCCGTTACATCTTCTACTGAAGACGTCAAGCAACCATTTGTAATAGGTGTGTAAAATACATTCTATTTTCATGAATAATTAAAGGATTTTGTGGTTATCTTGGATTTGTAATCCGATGCAGGAGGGAAGACCAATACGGGTCTTGTCTTTCTAAGCTTTTGTTGTGTTAGTAAGATCCAAATAAATCACTTTAAGAAGATTTGGACAAGCACTAAGTGATACTTGGCCTCTTGATTTAGAAAAAAATTGATATCATCACCAAATATGCTAATTCAAAGGTTGCAAATTTCCATTTTGCATCCTGATTGCAGCAATGAAAATCACAAGTGTCAAGATTTTTCCACAGCATCGAATATCAATGCATGCCAAATATATTAGCTTTAAAAGGATTGATAGACAGCATGTGAAAACTTTGTAAAGTATCTTTTGCTCTGTCGGCTTCGCCATTACACACTACACTGGCCACAAAATTTGTGATACTTGGAATTGTATGAATTGAAGCCTTTTTTGGTTTGTGGTGAATTTGTTACATTGTTTGCAATACCACACATTATGACCGATTCAGCTAATGGTGGTCAGTGGGTCGATCAAGGCAGGTGTTCTACTTGTTTGCTATGTATAAATTGTCTACAGAATGTCAGAAATTTGCAATTTGCAAGCAGCAACTAAGTGGTATAATGAGGGTAGGAATAGTAGATGAATTGCAGGAACTAAATTGAAGAAGGGATCTCTATTGACGTAAAACATCCCCTGCCATGAATTGAATACGAAGTGTCTCAAATTTGTGTTTTTGATAAAACCCTGCATGTGGTGGATGGTTTGTTTTTTTTATGTGGTTAAGTACTGATATTGCTGATCTTAAAATTACATTTTAAACAGCTTATGCTTGTTTTGATTTCTTTTTTAAAGAAAACTGCCACATAACAGACGCTGACATCAGTTTCATCAGTTTCTGGTGAAATTGAAGTAGTTTCATATCTGTACCCCCAGTTTAAGTCCGCTGTAATATTTTTTCCTATGATCTCCTATATCTTTTCTTTTTTCCAAAGGCATCTTGTTGGTAATCTTGAATGTTTTGCTTCTCAGGAGTTGCTGGAGGTGCAGCATCTGGGAAGACTACTGTTTGTGATATGATTATTGAGCAGCTTCATGATCAGCGAGTCGTACTTGTCAACCAGGTATTACACTGTATTTGCATCTTCATGAGATTACAATATTCAGTTTCCTTTCTTTCCCTTTTAAAGTTTGCTGCAGTTTGAACCTACATTTGTGGTTCGTGCTTTATTTTCATTGACAACCTGCACAACAATTGGTTTCCTGGTTTCTTTTACAGAATCAAAGAGGTTAAGGCTAATTCTATAACCCACTAGTGTTTCTTATGCTTTTAACTTCTACTTTTCCTAATTTATTAAGTGAGATGTGTGATGACTTCGTAACTGTTGATGTATGGAAGAAAAATTATTACTGCTTTTGTTTTTAAGGATTCTAATTATTTTGTCAATATCTCCCGCATTCTAGTCTGAATTCGAAATGCCGTTGCATTCAATTTTTTCTCTAGCTTAAGTGGTGCACGCGCAATATATATATATATATATATATATATATATATATATATAGTATGTATGTATGTATGTATGTATATATATATGGATGTAATTTATTTGTTTTACCAGTATAGCATGCATTCTTTGTTGGGATTTCTTCTTATATAGACCCTTAGATGGTTTTAGATGTCTTGTTAATTGGTTTATGTTGCTTATTTATTCATCTGGATTTTTTCCTAGTATTCTATGATTAATTTAGGTGTTTTTATTTATTTCAGTGTTACATCTCTCCAGTTTGTTCAAGAGTTTGTGAAAAGAGTTCTGTTATATTCTTCCCAAATGTTTTTGGAAAATTAGTGACTTTTTGTTGGAATGCATTCTCGTTCATTTTTCCGCTATTGAATGCTGATAATGCTTCAGCTTGATTTGTTCAGATTGCTGCTTATGTTCTGGAATATCAGTCGTATCATGACGTGTGTGCAAATCTATTGAGAGTGTGCAATTAGTTTAACTTGTATAGTTGTATTTAAGTAATTTTTAACATTTTTGCTAATTTATTGTGAACTAGACAACTAGTTACATGGCTCACACACTAATGATAATATTGCAGGATTCTTTTTATCACAATTTGACACCTGATGAACTTCAAAGAGTTCATGAATACAACTTTGACCATCCTGGTTAGTTCTGTTTTAACTCGGAAGATTTGCATCCTTGAACCTTGACTTTCTTTGTTTCTTGGGTGACTTCTGCTTATTCCAAATAAGTATTATTTCTCATTTGGATTTTGGAAAGTCCATATGTGTTTTGAATATATCTAGATAGATGTAGCCAGAAATTCTTTGTAAATTATTTGCTGACAAAATGCATAGGACAATCAGATATAAGAGTGAAAAATCACCATAACTCTGTAGGAATGACAACTAACCCGAGATTTCAATCTTGCAATTCTCAGTTAATCAGATATGCCACCAAGTCAATTTCTAGTGCTATTGCACAAAGTTACAATGAAGTCTCTTTATGGCACACACGTGCAATTTGAAATTCTCTACTACGACCCATAATAACAAATACTTATGATGCATTTGAAAATCATATATTTCAAATGCATTATAATTGTAAGTATAAGTTTAATCAAGAGGATTTCAAATTCATCTCATTTTAGTTTAAGAGTAATTATAAAAAAATTCAAATTCATCCAACATTGGTAGTATTTGAAATCCACATTCAATTCATTCCTTAAATCAAATATCTTCTTTTAATCATCATCCAAACGCAATAAAAGCATTCTAATAAGGATCTTTTGGTGACTCATTTTGCAGTATTGGGCTATCAGCAAACTTATTCCTAAATTTATTTCGATGGCAATCTGAGTTAAATCATCAATACATGATGTATAATAAGATTATTAAAATGGTAGTAAGAATATATCACAATTAACTATTAAAATGATAATTTCATAAAATAAAATTTAAATGAAAGATAGCCAACAATTGGCTTATTCGGCATTTATGTTAAGTCTTCCTGCTATGTTTCAGCATGTGCCCTTAAAATCCTCTGGTTGAGACTTGTGCTTGGTTATATGAATAAACAACCAAGTGTATAATTTATTGTTTTTTAAACGTGAATGTTTTCCTTATGGATTGTCATTTACAATTTTGGGTTTGGTTAATCACAGGAATTTTGAGCTTCCTCTGATAGATTTATTTTGACAGATGCATTCAGCACAGAGCAATTATTGTGTGTAATGGAGAAATTAAAAATTGGTCAACCGGTGGATATTCCAAAATATGATTTCAAGAGTTATAAAAACGTCTTTCCTTCCCGGAGAGTAATTTTCTTGCACATTTTATTCAAGTTATCATTGTTTTTCGTTATATCTTTAAATCATACCCCTTTATTAATGTTTGACAGGTTAACCCCTCTGATGTCATTATTTTAGAAGGTATACTTATCTTTCACGATCCTCGTGTGCGGGATATGATGAATATGAAGATTTTTGTTGACACAGGTTCTCTTTCTACCTTTTCCATTTGTTTTTGCATGGTTATAAATGCCTTTAGCATGTCAACGATATTTTCTTATTTTTCATAACAAAGAGCTGTCATTGGGCTATCATCTTACAGCACTTGTATGGTAATTTTCACAATATCAAAGTCTCAGTGCAGATGCTGATGTGCGCCTTGCTAGAAGAATAAGGCGTGACACAGTAGAAAAGGGTAGAGACATTGGTATGGTACTTGATCAGGTAGAAACATACATCTTCCTTGTTTGTAAATAATTAACCAATTATTTTACTCTTACTTTGTATGTTCATTTTTAAGAGAAACGATTTAACTTTCATATATGGACTCACTGTTGTTTTGAAAAAGTTGCGTTAAATTTTTGTGTGGTTTTACATTTTTCTCTGACTTATTTTTGTTTACTTGAGAGTACGTTTTAAACTTCTATTAATATAATAATATATGGTTAACATCTATTAGCAATCTTATGTTTGAGATGCAGTCATTTTCCAAGTGTACTTTACTCCACTGGCTAAATTATCCCTATGTCTTTGTAGTTTGTATATCTATAATTTTTTTTTGATTTAAATTTCCTTTGTATGACATAGTCATGACTCATGAACTCATTTAATTTTCAATCTTCAAAATTTTTTGAGTTCCCCATTCTCAATTTCATTTACAGTTTTTTTTTTGGAGTGATAAATACATTGCTAATATCTGGTGTCACCTGTCTGCAGTATTCGAAATTTGTGAAGCCTGCTTTTGATGATTTTATACTTCCGACGAAGAAGTATGCAGACATCATTATTCCGCGAGGTGGAGACAATCATGTTGCTATTGATTTGATTGTCCAACATATTCGGACTAAACTTGGCCAACACGATCTTTGTAAAATATATCCTAATTTATATGTAATTCAATCAACGTTTCAGGTACAGTGGCATTCTTACTAATTTAATTTATCAGCTTACTACCTTTTGATATTTATCAATTATCTAGTCGATCATCCTTCGGTTCTACGAAATGAATACAATTTCTATACATAGTTGTGCTGTCACTTATTAATCTTTTTATTCACTATTGAGCATCTGAGATCCTTGTCTAATATAGATACGTGGCATGCACACACTGATACGTGATGCTGAAGCAACAAAACACGATTTTGTATTTTATTCTGACCGGCTGATTCGCTTGGTAGGCTTGTCTGTCTTGAGTTATTTGCTAATTTTGTTTTTAAATGTGGACTTACCTTTCTTCCACATATGTCATTTAGGTTGTTGAACATGGTCTTGGGCATCTGCCGTTCACAGAAAAGCCTGTAATTACTCCAACTGGTAAGCCAGCCCCCATCATGTATGATCAGTCAATCATCTTTCCTTGAAAATTCAAAATGAACGTACTCTTTGAAGGCACTGCCAGTCTGTTACTGAGTGTTCCTTGTAAAACTCAAACATAGATGTTGGTTGTTGATGAAAAAGCTTATTTTTCAATGCAAAATACCAAAAAATGATAAAAAAAATTGAAAAGATCCACGGAAGTATAATAATTTATACTAGGGAAGTTATGAAAATTTATGAGGTTAACTCATCTGAAACCTTTGAAATTTTATGAGGCTGTAAATTCTCTCAGTTTCTGCATTCATTGCTTCTATTATGTTCTCTTTTCCTGCTTCAACTTGTGCTCTGCTCTTCTGTTTTTTTGCTAATTTTTCTTTTTTGTTTGCTGGGTACCATATATAGTATCCTTTCAACTAGCATAAAATCACAATTCATAGAATTGAAATTCCTGATGTATTGTCTTGTACCTACATTTCCATCAATCACGTGGCTTATGAATTCTGATCACATCTCAACGACCCTTAAAGCTGACTTGCAAAGTGCTGTGCTGCTGTTGTACTGTGCATCTTTTTTGAAATGTCTGTTGGTTGCATTTGCTATCCATGTCATTTTTGTGTAATTTCTCAATAGTTCTGTATTCTGAACAATGCTACACAATATTTACATGAAGGGCTTTGCTTATGCAGGATCCATGTACACTGGAGTAGACTTTTGTAAGAGATTATGTGGTGTCTCTGTAATCAGAAGGTAGAATGACGATCCTTCTACTTTTTTAATTTTTTTTCCTGAGGATTTCTGGTATTGCCTACATTTTTTTTCCTTCCTCTTCAGTTCAGGTCTCTTTATATTGCCTACTTGATGGTTAATGGATTCCGTTCACGCCTCAAGTATTTATGGTTTTCGCTTTTGAAATAAGTTCAAACTTTTGCAGTGGGGAGAGCATGGAAAATGCTTTGCGAGCATGCTGCAAAGGGATCAAGATCGGCAAAATTCTGATTCATAGGGAAGGCGACAATGGTCAAGAAGTTAGTTTTTGCTTGAAGCCTGTGTTTTTGGTTAGATTGAATTTACTCTCTTTTTCATTCAAATGCTTGGCATTTTTGTGCAGCTGATCTATGAAAAACTACCAACAGATATTTCAGATAGACAAGTTTTGTTATTGGATCCTATATTAGGCACAGGTTAGCCCATTTGTGTTGTAAAATTCATGTAGTGTGCTCTTATATATGCTATCGTTTTGCATTTATCTCTAAGATCTATTTATTATCAGAAAAAACCTTACGGTTTTTGATGGTGCTCCTTACTCAAAATGGAAAATGTTAGCTCACATGCACAATTTTTCTACATATATGTTCTCTCGAAATGGCCTAAATATCCCACTTACGATATTCCCACATCCTCCAGTACTCGTTTTTCACTGTTTTTTTGTGTGATACGGTTTATGTTTATTCTCTTTATCATTGTGAATCATCATACATTTGCAGGAAACTCTGCTATTCAAGCTATTACTCTGCTTATTAAGAAGGGTGTACCGGAGTCCAACATCATATTCCTTAATCTTATATCCGTAAGTTCGGTGTCTCAAGTCAGTTTGAGCTTTCCCTCTCTCCCTTGTTTTTTCCCATTCCCTTTTCCTTTTTTTGCTCAGAAAAATTGTGTTTTTTTAATCCTGAGCTTGTAGAGCTATTTACTTGTTGGTTCATGCAAAGTACTGTTGTTAGACATGTCCGAGTCTTTAACCGATAAAGTCTCGACGAATTATCTTTCCAAATTATTTTGTATATGCAGGCACCTAAAGGAGTACACGAAGTCTGCAAACGCTTTCCTCGACTAAAGATAGTGACGTCCGAGATTGAACTCGGTTTGAATGAAGATTTCCGTGTTGTCCCTGGTATGGGTGAGTTTGGTGACCGGTATTTTGGCACTGACGATGAGTGAAACGACAGATTAATCGACTTGAATGAGATTGCAACAACATATTTCCTCCCGGCCAAAAATCTAATAAAACGATTCTCTTTTTAAAAAATTAATTTTTGACTCACATAATATGTTTCACCCATTTCGGCATCATTCGGTGATGGGATCCTCATTTTTCATATTATTTTTCCTCATTTTGTATTCTATTGTACGTTATCTAATTGATTCTCACAAATATATATTGCATGAGATTGTTGCCATCGACTCTCTAGTAATATCATTACTCTTTTAGTGCACAAAAACATGTCACCTTGGAAAAATATGTTAAATATAAATGTAAGTTTCAAACTATGCTACAATTTAGTGATAACACACTTGGATTGAAATGGGTCGACGTGATTTTCATAAAAATGTGAGATCTTTATCATTTAATAATGTTGGGATACGGGAAAATAACATGAAATGGAGAGTATAGACTTGTAATTCTCCATTTCATTCATTTTTGACAAAAATTTGTGTGAGATGATTTCACATGTTGTATTTTGTGAGACATATATTTTATTTGAGTCATTCATGAAAAAATATTACTTTTTATGTTAAGAGTATTACTTTTTATCGTGAATATCGGTAAGATTGGTTCGTCTTACAGATAAAGATTCGTGATATCGTTTCACAAAAGATCTATTTTTCATTCTTTATGGAAAAGAAGTCTAACAACTTCCAAAAGTTGATCGCACTAAAAATAAAATGAAAGTAAAAAAATTACGAGTTAATCACAACACAACTATCATATCATGATAGAACAAAACTTTTCTACGTGAAAATGGTGATAATTACCAATTATTAATATTTACCGGTAGTACAAGTAATAATGGTAATAAATGTTTTTACTACATATAATACAAAGAGTCAAAAACACCATATATTAACTAGGGTAAATTGTGTATGAGTACCTTTTGAAATAGAACTTTGGTTCTAGTACCTGGAAAGAGAAGAATTTTAAATATATACCAAAAATACCCTTTATCTCCTATTTGAGTTAATTGATCCTCGCGCTCCCGCAAATGGTATCAGAGCATGGTTAATTTATTTCAAACACGAAAATTTTATTATTAATAGTAACTAAATGTATGAGAAAGAGAATTTCGAAAAAATTATGAATCCGAACTTTAGTTCGAGAAGAATAATTTACAAGAACTATTCCAATATTTTGGAATATACACAAGTTCATCTAACTATTGTTAGATATCAGAAACAGGAGAACAAAGGTATGTTATAATGGTAACTATCAAGATATGGTACAAATCTGATGGAAACATCAGACATATGACAATATATGTCATGTATCAAGAAATGAAAGGATCCCGGTATCCCCGAAATCATTTCAATCTCTATTCCAGAAACATTAGTTTCCGAATAGATCTATTCAGATGTTCTATAAAGCATCTGAAACAACTCATTGAATCAGGAAATTTATCTCCTGATGAAAGACATCAGTGTTTGCAAAACCTTGCATACACAAAAGGTAGACTCTTACAGGCTGAAAAAACCAGATCTTCAATGATCTGTTAAAAATGCCAGGGACTACCATCCAGTTCGAAATTGAACTTATTTCTCTGGAAATAATTCAATTAGAACAAGAACTACAGCGAAGTACATGCTTCACTGAACTCAGAACGAAAGGTATGCGTTTACAAGGTTTAAAGAACCGTAAAAACATACTTCAAAATCTACTCAGAAGAAATTCTTCAGAGAACAATGATTCAGAATAATAAATTTCTGGAGATAGTACCAGACTCCTCTAAGCTCTCTCTGGATCTTAGAGAAATACAGAAAACGGTACAAAATTATGGCAATGTGCTATATTATGTACCTCAAAGGGTTGAAAAGGTCCTAGAGAAACAAGAAGAAATTCTTGAAATCTTAAAGGATATTCAAACAAGAATACAGAAACTAGAACAACAACCAAGTTCTAGTAGAAGAACTTCAGGAGGATGGCTACAACCGTCCTTTGGTACCGAACCTTTGTTACATCAACAAGGGAAGACCAGAGTGGTGTCAAAACCCTTAACTGAAGAAGAAAAGATGATCAATCTAATCAAGTCTGTCTCAGAAAAGAAATTGATCTGATGACAACTTTAGAAAGGATTGGTTTGGAGGATCTACAAGAGCTTGCGGAATCCTTCGCAAATCTCAAAGTAGTAGATCTAAAGATGAACACGGCAGTAGGTGAAACACCACCTGCAATAACCTGGTCATCTTCTGAGGAACCACCAAGGGAAAGTATGGGATCTCATGATGTAAATATGGGAGAATCTCAGACTGATTTCCATACTGGTGGAAGATCACACCCAGCAGGGACAAGGGCAAGGAGAACTCAAATTCTTTTGCACCAAACACCCTATGGGAAAACTGTTTTGGATCCTATACATCCTTACGGGGTTATGCTTAACCTTGATGTATTGGACTTCAAAAACAGAGAAGATCTCATAGACGATTGGACATCTGCTATGAGGATTGCAGCAGGAACACTTGATCTCAACAAAGAAGGATTCATTAAACTTTTAGAAATGAGTCTTATGGGATCAGTAAAAATTGCTTGGGACATGACTTCAGCAGACATGAAAGAGTCAGTCCTAGTTGGGGAATCTCTTAGTGAGATCGCTGGAAAGATGGCTACCCTATTCAAAGCACACTTTATAGGGGTAGACTATTTCAACAGTCAAGATACAGAGAAAAAGAAAAAATATACTCAAGCTCTGTATAGTCTTGAATTACATGATATATGTTTGGTAGATGAATACATTATGTTATTCACCAAATATAGATGGAATTCAGGAGTCGAAGAAGATATAGCTATGCAGCTTTTCTTCGCAAAAATGCCAAGTCTTTGGAGAGAAATGCTCATAAGGGAATACGTACCTGGTAATCCAGATACGTTGGCAAGAAGAGCCTCTTTCCTTAAAGGAAAATTGGCAGAATGGTGCCATATGACAGCATTACAAAAGAATTACAAACGCCTAAGGGGTATCAACAAAAGAACTCCTTTGTGTTGTAAGGAAAATGATCTTCCAACAATTATTGGAAGTAAACCACAGAAGCATAAAAGGAAACGTTTTAGGACTAATCCTTATGCACGAAGTGGAAGAAGTTCTTGGAAACCAAGAACCGTATGGTCTAGACAGAAAGCCAGATCTTATAAATCTGGACAAAGAAGCGGACCATCGAGAAGAAGGATATCATCCCAGGCATCGAGTTCATCTCGAAGCACAGGAAGAACACCTACAAAGAAAACTTTCAGAAGAGCTCATACTAGAGCCAACGAAAGTTTCAAGGATTGTAATTGCTGGACATGTGGAGCAAGAGGTCATATCTCGACCAACTGTCCAGAAAATGAGAAAAGAGGTATTAAACGCTTCGATCCTACTCCGGATATAGAAGATGCAGTTTATTACCAAGATCTCATTCAAGTATACCGATTTGAGGACATGGCCTCAGATGAGAGTATATATGAAGAAGAAGAAGTCTTAAGCCAGGAAGAATCTGATGGAACAGAATCGGAATCTGACTAAAGACGAGGTGTTTCGACACGAAACACATGAAGATTTGTCTGGGTTTTTTAGCCAGACAACAATATCTCATAACATGGTTCAAAGAATCATGAGAGAAAATCCAAGTCTACAGAGATACCAAGGTTTCTCTGCAGGACAGGTAGAAAAGTTCTTAGGAAGTCTTGGCCTAAGAAATAGAAAGCATCACCTAATCTATAAAGTTTCTAGGAGGGAAATGGCAATCCCGATGGAACTTACAGGAAATAAAATGGAGATGCAGTTAATTCCTTCCGAAGAAATTAAGGAGGAATTACAAAAACTCAAGATAGAAGTAGCAAGGACTATGTCCTGGATTCATATCGGAGCAATCCAAATTATGATAAAGGCTACTTTCAAAGAAGGGATAGATTCACCAATCGATATTGCTATATGCGATAAAAGAATGGGTAATCTACAAGATTCAGTACTGGGAACAATCTCAGGAAACCTTTGCGCAGGAAAAATTGTGGGAGTAATCTATCCAAGGATAGCCTACAATCTGGCAGATCGAGACTTCAGCCGAGCCTTGACATTGCATCAGAACTTCAAGGAAAAAAGGCTGATGAAAGAAGGTAATAGGCCATATTCTATTACCTATCAAATTTCATATGCTCTATCTAATACACATCATTCTGAATTGTTTATTAGAAACGAGTTTATTGAAATCCCTGAAATATTCGGAAAAGTTGCTCAGGCAATTTATCCAGAAAGAGTTGAGTTTCCATTAATACAGGAAACAGATATCCAGATCCAAGACAAACCAATTCTACAGAGAAACCAAAGTCTTAGATTGGAATCAAGAAGACTATCTTTTCAAGGAGATAGAATTACAAGTTACAGATGGGATAAAAGGCCCGTCATAGAAACCCAACAGGAGCTGAAAAGTTTTTCTACAATAGGAAAACTTAGATGCCCAGAAGGGTGGAAGGAAGTAGAAATAGTATTTGACATTACAAAGCAAAGGAATCAATTTCCTTGTAATTCAATATTGTTACGCCTTAAACGCATACAAATCTCGAGGATGAGATTAATGTTTTTAATGCTGTAACATATCCCAAAGTTTTTGTTTTGATGATACCAAAACTTGGATTAAAAATGTACTAATGTTTTATATTGAGGCATGCAGGAAATTAAGAACAGGTTACGTTCGGAAGATCCGACATTCGGTTCGGACGGTCCGAAATTGTGCAATTCAGAAGCAAAATAGAAGCTGTTCGGAAGCTGCGAGGAGAGCGTTCGGACGTTCCGAAGACGTGATCGGACGTTCCGAACACAAGCAATCAAATCACTTCAATGCGGAGACAAATTGATATGACTGATTGATCGAGTAAGATTTCGGACGCTACGAAGGACATTTCGGACGCTACGAAGTGTTGAAGATTTCAAATCTCCGGAAACGCGGGAATGTTCGGACGGTACGAACTGGAGTTCGGACCTTCCGAAGCTGTGCATAGACGGTCTGAAAGAACTGTTCGGAAGCAACGAAGTTTGATCGGTTCCTCCGAAGCATATGTTCGGACCCTACGAAGTCAAGAACGGACGATCCGAAGTCATCCCAAAATTACGGAAATTGATTTCAATCACATCGGACGTTCCGAAGCATAAACAGAAGATCCGAACCTTGGCGTCCAAGACTAGTATAAATAGGCCTTTGAGGATGCATTTTTAAAACAATCCACTCCACTCTCTCTTGTCTCTTACAAAGCTTTCTACTATCTCTTGTGTGCGTTGATTAAAAGAGTTGTAATATCAAAAGAGTTGTAGAAAAAGAGTGAAAGTAATACTCTCGAGTGGGTTGTAAAGTTCGTGGCTATCCTTGGAGCCCTCAAGGCCAAGTAGACGCATCGAGGCGTGGTTGTAAAAGCTAGCTTGGAGCTCCTAAAGCCAAGTCGATATAGTGATACCTCGATCCTCATCGAGAAGGGGAGACGTAGACGATTCTTCGTCGAACTTCCATAAACATCTCTATCCCTCTTTACTTTACGCATTTACTTTACTACGCATTTATTTTACGCACTTACTTTACGCATTCATTTGTGATTGTCCCTCAAGTCTTCCGCTTGCAATTTTTGCAAACTCGTTTTAAAAACGCTAAAGGGCCTAAAAGAACCTATTCACCCCCCCTTTAGGTTCTTCAAGTGGTATCAGAGCAAGGTTTTTCAAAATCTTTTAAATGGCCAATCTAGCAAGCGAGTATGCCCAAGGACAATCCACAAATCGTCCCCCTCTTTTCAATGGTACTAATTACGGATATTGGAAAAATAGAATATCTCTATACATCCAATCCGTCGATTACGACCTTTGGAAAATAACGGTGAAAGGTCCCTATATCCCCATGAAAACGGTGGATAATAAGGAAATTCCTAAGGGAATGGATGACTTCACCAAGGACGATATGAAACTTATCTCTCAAAATGCTAAAGCTATGAATATTCTTCATTGTTCTCTAGATATGAATGAATACAACCGAATCTCGGCTTGTACCTCCGCCAAAGAGATTTGGGACAAATTGGAAATTTGCCACGAGGGAACCAATCAAGTCAAAGAAACGAAAATAGACCTTCTCCAACTCAAGTACGAGACCTTTGAGATGGAACCCAAGGAGGATATCGATACCATGTTCCGGCGGCTCACCCAAATCATCAATGAGCTTGCCCAACTTGGTGAGAACTACCCAACTAAACAAGTGTGGAGGAGAGCCCTTCGAGCATTACCGGTGGAATGGGATGCAAAGCGCACGGCTATCATTGAATCCAACAAGGGAGATGCGGCATCCTACGACCTTGATCAACTTCATGGGACCCTAAAGACCCATGAACTTGAAGTATCTACCCGGAAGGAGACAAAGAAAGATGACGACAAAGTAAAGGCGAAAGGGATCGCCTTGACCAGTCAACTTGAAGATAGCGACGATGAAGAAATGGCACTCCTCACTAGAAAGTTCAAAAGATTCATGAGGAGTTCCAACTTCAACAAGAAAGACAAAAAGTTTGAGAAGGAAGTGACCTGCTACAACTGTCAACAAAAGGGTCACTATGCAAACGAGTGTCCCTCCAAGAAGAAGGCCGGCAAAGACAAGAAAAAGGCCCTTCTAGCCACGTGGAGCGACAGCGACAACGAAGAGGAGTCTACCCTATGCTTCATGGCGAAGGAAGATCATCTGACCGACTCGGATGACGACGAGGGACAAAGGGGAGACAAGTCATCGAGCACTTGGTATCTTGACAGTGGATGCTCTCGACACATGACGGGAGAAAAGAAGCTGCTACAATCCATTCGACCAAAAGAAAAGGGATCGGTGACCTTCGGAGACAACAGCAAAGGGATCATAGAAGGCATCGGCTCAATAGATATCCTTGGCGAAAAGTTGGAGTCCACAAGCCTAGATGATGTTCCTAAAGATCAAGAGGACGCACCTCTTCCGAAGGAGTGGACTACACACAAGGATCATCCCATGGACCTCATCATTGGAAGCCCATCGAAGGGAGTATCTACTCGCTCTTCTAATATGTGCAATTATCTTGCTTTTCTTTCTCACATAGAGCCTAAGAACATAGAAGAAGCTTTACTTGATGATTCTTGGATTATTGCTATGCAAGATGAACTAAATGAATTTAGAAGGAATAAAGTTTGGAATCTTGTACCTAGACCCACTGATAGACCTGTCATAGGAACTAAATGGGTATTTAGGAACAAGTTAGATGAGCATGGTACAATCACTAGAAATAAAGCTAGGCTAGTAGCTAAAGGATATAGTCAAGAAGAGGGAATTGATTATGATGAGACTTATGCCCCTGTTGCTAGACTAGAATCCATTCGCATGCTACTTGCTTTTGCTTGCTCTAGAGACTTTAAATTGTTTCAAATGGATGTTAAAAGTGCTTTTCTTAATGGTGATTTGAAAGAAGAAGTGTATGTTGAGCAACCTGTTGGTTTTGAAGATGTGCACTTATCTGATTATGTGTATAAACTTGATAAGGCTTTGTATGGTTTGAAACAAGCTCCTAGAGCTTGGTATGAGAAATTATCTACCTTTTTGTTATCTAATGGTTTTTGTAGGGGTAAAGTTGATATTACCTTATTTACCTTGACTAAAAATAATGATTTGCTGATAGTACAAATATATGTAGATGATATTATTTTTGGTGCTACTAATGAACACTTGTGTAGAGATTTTTCTAAGCTTATGCAGGATCACTTTGAGATGAGCATGATGGGCGAGCTCAACTACTTCCTTGGTCTCCAAATCAAGCAATGCAAGGATGGTTTCTTTGTCAACCAAGGGAAGTACATCAAGGATATGCTAAAAAAGTTTGGGATGGAGTCTTCCAAAGCCTCATCCACACCTATGAGCACGACAGTCAGACTCGACAAAGATGAGGGAGGTAAACCTGTTGACCAAAAGTTATTTCGTAGCATGATTGGCTCCCTACTCTATGCGACTGCTAGTAGACCTGACATTATGTTTAGTGTTTGCTTGTGTGCACGATTTCAATCATGTCCAAAGGAATCACACTTATTCGCCTTAAAACGCATTTTCAAATATCTTTCAAATACTCCAAATCTCGGATTATGGTATTCTAAGAACTCATTTTTCGATTTAAAAGCTTACTGTGATGCCGACTTTGGAGGATATAAGGTGGATAGAAAGAGCACTAGTGGAACTTGTTTCTTTCTGGGAAATTGCTTGGTGTCATGGTTTTCTAAAAAGCAAAACTGTGTTGCACTTTCAACGACCGAGGCCGAGTATATGGCTGCCGGTAGTTGTTGTGCACAAATTCTTTGGATGAAGTATCAATTACTCGACTATGGTGTTACTTTTTCAAAAATTCCAATCTTTTGTGATAATACAAGCACCATATGTCTAACAAAGAATCCAGTTCAACATTCTCGTACTAAACATATTGACATTCGAAATCATTTCATTCGTGATCACATTGAGCAAAATGATGTTGAACTTCACTATGTTGACACCAAGAATCAAATTGCTGATATTTTTACAAAACCACTAGATGAATCTACTTTTACTCGTTTGCGTGGTGAACTTGGCATGATTGAGTTGTAAACACTAGTCGAATACTCTCGTACATATTTGTTAAATTGAGGGGGAGTATTATTAATGTGAGCATTATAATGTCGGATAATACAAATTAATTGTATTTATCCATAATTATGGCTCAACATTCATTTATGTGCTAAATATTTTAAATTTTAGGTGTTCCTCATCTTGGCTACTTCGGAATCACCGCTCCTATTCGGATGCTCCGTTTCACCTCGGATCCACCGAACGTGTTCGGAACGTCCGAACCTGACCATAGGTTCCAGAACCTCCGATTCCCTCTTCGGACCATCCGAACAAACATCGGATCGTCCGAACTCCTTCCGATGTCATTTAATGTTCGCGCCTTCCCATGCCTGATTGTCAGACTTCGGACCCTCCGTTTACGCTTCGTAGCCTCCGTTGTATGATCGGATTGTCCGATTGTGAATCGGATCGTCCGAACTGATTGCCAGATAACCGTTCCGTTCAAATTCCGGACCTTCCGAACTCATGTTCGGACCGTCCGAACATGGCCTATAAATAGGCGTTCGGATCCTCTGATTTATTTGCTCATTCACTCCTTCTTTCTTTCCCCACACAAAACACTCACTACTCACTATGCCTCCGCGCCGTAACGCAGCTGGCCGAAATGTTCGCCCTCGTCACGGTGCCTTTCATCATGATCTTACCCAACCACCCAATCCTCGTCCTACCCCACCTGAATTCGAAACCCGTAACATTCTGCCTGGTCGTACCCTTCACACCGAATACCTCCGTGCAAATTTCTTTACGTTGATTACTCTTATTGAGTCTCAACGTTGGGGAAACTTCTTTCTACCTTCCGTACCCGATCTCATCTACCCCTCTCTCATACATCAGTTCTATGCGAACTTTTCCTTAGTTCTTGGTGGTGATGACACTCGTGTTGTTACCATTGTTCAGGGTCGGTTCATTTCTTTTTCTACCGCCGACCTCTCCACTTGGTTCGATCTTCCTCGAGACGGACCGAGTGAGTTCTTTTCTCAGTCTTGGACTGAGAATGACCCCACTTTTGATCGAGTCACTGCCTTGACCACCATCTTCGGTCGTCCGCCTACTCCTGCCGATGACCGTCCTCATGCGAAGGACCTTTCTCCTCAGCTTCAGCTTGTTCTGAAGCTCATCACTTCTTCTATTGTTCCTCGCAGTGGAGACCTCTCCACTTGCAAATATCTCGATCTGTACATTCTCTATTATTTAGTCTCCCAGCGTCCTTTTAACCTTCCCCGTTTTCTTATGTACGCCATGGAGTACGCGGCTTCTTCTACTCGCGTCTCTTTTCCATTTGGCCGGTTCATTAACCGGATTCTAGCCCATCTGGGCATTGACTTTACAGATGAAGAATCCTTATCTATTTCTCCTCGCGAGACTATCGACCATGATACTGTTGTTAAGATGGGACTCTCTTGGAATCCCGTCTTATCCTCTTGGGTCATCGACAAGGATCGCATCTTTGCGTCCTATCGTCCGACCGAACACTTTCATGTTCCCTTCGGTCTCCTTCCTCCTCACGTTCAGACGAGAGGATTTCCCGCTGGTCCCCCTACTACGGGTACCACTCCTACCCCTTCGTTTGATATTCCCTCTACATCCCATCAGCGTGTTCCCGACCCTATTAGCACTCCTTTGATGACCATGGATGACCTTCCTCATGGCTTCACTCCGCCTGCTCCCTCTGGACCCTACGATCGGATTTTCGAGTATCTCGAGCGATTGGAGACTCGTTTCGACACTCGTTTTTTCTCTTTTAGAGTCTACCTTAGAGCGCCATCATACCGAGACTTCTTCGCGTCTGGATTCCATCGAGGCTGAGATGAGGAGACATAGAGAGTCGCGGGATGCAGATTCTTAGCTTATGTTTTTGTTATTTTTTATTTTATCTTTATGCATCATTGTATAAAAGAATTGCATTTATTAGTGGATATTTTACCTGTTTATTTGTCTCTCTTTATGCTTATGTCTTTTTGCTTATCACAAAAAGGGGGAGAATTTATTTGGTTAAAATTGCTGTTAATTGGTTATTAAATAAATTCGCCTTAATTCAACCTCTTAGACTTGTTATTTGATTAAGGGGGAGTTATTTAATAACCAATTCGATTATGTTGATTATTGTTATCTCAATTTTTAACCAAGTTTTGTGATCATCAAAAAGGGGGAGATTGATACGCCTTAAACGCATACAAATCTCGAGGATGAGATTAATGTTTTTAATGCTGTAACATATCCCAAAGTTTTTGTTTTGATGATACCAAAACTTGGATTAAAAATGTACTAATGTTTTATATTGAGGCATGCAGGAAATTAAGAACAGGTTACGTTCGGAAGATCCGACATTCGGTTCGGACGGTCCGAAATTGTGCAATTCAGAAGCAAAATAGAAGCTGTTCGGAAGCTGCGAGGAGAGCGTTCGGACGTTCCGAAGACGTGATCGGACGTTCCGAACACAAGCAATCAAATCACTTCAATGCGGAGACAAATTGATATGACTGATTGATCGAGTAAGATTTCGGACGCTACGAAGGACATTTCGGACGCTACGAAGTGTTGAAGATTTCAAATCTCCGGAAACGCGGGAATGTTCGGACGGTACGAACTGGAGTTCGGACCTTCCGAAGCTGTGCATAGACGGTCTGAAAGAACTGTTCGGAAGCAACGAAGTTTGATCGGTTCCTCCGAAGCATATGTTCGGACCCTACGAAGTCAAGAACGGACGATCCGAAGTCATCCCAAAATTACGGAAATTGATTTCAATCACATCGGACGTTCCGAAGCATAAACAGAAGATCCGAACCTTGGCGTCCAAGACTAGTATAAATAGGCCTTTGAGGATGCATTTTTAAAACAATCCACTCCACTCTCTCTTGTCTCTTACAAAGCTTTCTACTATCTCTTGTGTGCGTTGATTAAAAGAGTTGTAATATCAAAAGAGTTGTAGAAAAAGAGTGAAAGTAATACTCTCGAGTGGGTTGTAAAGTTCGTGGCTATCCTTGGAGCCCTCAAGGCCAAGTAGACGCATCGAGGCGTGGTTGTAAAAGCTAGCTTGGAGCTCCTAAAGCCAAGTCGATATAGTGATACCTCGATCCTCATCGAGAAGGGGAGACGTAGACGATTCTTCGTCGAACTTCCATAAACATCTCTATCCCTCTTTACTTTACGCATTTACTTTACTACGCATTTATTTTACGCACTTACTTTACGCATTCATTTGTGATTGTCCCTCAAGTCTTCCGCTTGCAATTTTTGCAAACTCGTTTTAAAAACGCTAAAGGGCCTAAAAGAACCTATTCACCCCCCCTTTAGGTTCTTCAAATATACTATTTGGAACAACCGATGATAGGAACTTACCAAGGACTGATTAATATCGGAGAATTGGAGGTTCATATTCAAGGAATTTCAGGAAAAGAATCAGATCGACTGATTCTTGGACTAGAGTTTCTCGAGGAACATAAACCCTGGAAACGTCTAGAGTATGGAATGGAGTTTATGGCAGAAGATAAAATGTGGAAAATCCAATGACCACAAGTCCCTTCTCCATATACATTCCAGTAGGAATGTTGTATGAACAATATAAAGCAGAATACTTTGCTGCATATATTGATTCAGGTGCTGGAATATGTACAGCAAAACGAGGAATTTTTCCAAATAATTTGGAAGAAGAGTTACCCAAGATTGCTGGAAGAGATTTTTCCAGAAGAATCTTAATCTTATGTAAAGGGATTAAGATGACTGAAATCATGATTGGCGGTGCTGGACAAACACCTTGGTACAAGGTAAAGACACCACCAATTTATTTTCATGATACAGGAGCTGACATATTGTTAGGAAATAATTTCCTACAAATGTTCAAGTCCTATACACAAGAAAATGAGACTAGAAGATTAGTGTTCACAACACCATGTGCTCACAAAATCATAGTCCAGAGACTACGAGAGGCATTTTACAGAAAATTGCCAATCCAGTTTCGCAGCAAGCGTGGTGATTCAGGACAACTTCTGAACCCAAAAATGAAGGATTCAAGACGGTTTGGGGAAACAATGCTCCAGTTGAGAGCAGATAAAAAACTCCAACCAAAAGATATAGAATGCCTTAAGATAACTCTACAAACAAATGAAGTAGAGTTCGAGTCTAAGGTATCATTGGAAGATGTCAAGAAAAGGATCAAAGAAAACTACAATGAAGATCCCTTGGCATGGTGGGACAGAAACCAACTCAGAGCTTGCCTTAAGATCAAGGAAGGCAAAGAGTATGAATTTGTCCGTTGTAAACCCATCCCAATGAACATCATTGATCAAAGGGATATGCAGATTATAATCAAGGAACATTTGGATCTTGGTTTGATCAAAGCAGGTATATCACCATATAGCAGTCCAGGTTTTCTGGTAAGAAACCATGGTGAGATAAAACGAGGTAAACCCAGATTAGTTATTAATTATCAAGAAATTAATAAGATTCTGGAGTTTGATGGGTATTTTATACCTAGTAGAGAACACTTGATTAGTTGCATTCGCAACGCCAAGATATTCTCTAAATTTGATTGCAAGTCTGGATTCTATCAGATTCGGATGCAGGAAGAAAGCAAGAAATTCACAGCTTTCTCCACACCTCAAGGACATTATATTTGGGAAGTATTACCAATGGGATTGGCTAACTCACCCCAGATATTTCAAAGGAAGATGGATAATCTTTTCAAAGATTATTTCAAGTTTATGTTTGTTTACATCGACGATGTTTTAATAACATCCAAAGATATGAATGAACATGTTAAACATTTGGAGATTTTCTCTAATGTTTGCAAGAAAGAAGGACTGGTTTTATCTGAAAAGAAAGCAGTCATTGCTACAAGAAAGATTGAATTCCTCGGAATTGAAATCGATGAGTCAGGAATAATTCTGCAAAAACACATAGTAGAGAAGGTGCAGAATTTTCCAGAAAATCTCAAAGACAAAAAGCAACTTCAAAGTTTTCTAGGGGTTGTTAATTTTGCTGGGATGTTTATTAAAAACCTAGCAAAACACAGGAAGGTGTTCAGTCCATTATTAAAAAAGGATGCTAGATTTATATGGACAGACGAACACACAAAAGGACTTATCTATTTAAAGAAGGTTTGCAAAAATCTTCCAAAAATGGCTATTCCTCAAGACGAGGATGATCTGGTATTATATATCGATGCCAGCGATCATTGGTGGGCTGCAGTATTAACAAAGCTCACACCAGATGGAGAACAACCATGCAGATATTGTAGTGGGTTATTCTCAGATGCAGAAGCCATAAGATGGCATATCAACGAAAAGGAATTTTATGCAGTAAAGAGGGCTTTTGAAAAATGGCCGTTATTTTTACTTGCAAAGAAATTCACTTTGAAAGTTGATAACACTCAAGTTAAAGCCTTTTTAAGGAATAGAATTGAGTCTAAACCTGAGAAGGCTAGATTATTACGATGGCAAGCTCTATGTCAAAATTATATTTTTGATATTATGATAATAAAATCTCATGAAAATATTCTTGCAGATTTTTTAACAAGAGATGGACAGCATTGACATTGATGCTATTATCAAGATGCAGAGGCATTTGAGGGAACACCTTGAAATGTGTAGTGACCCGTTCCAGAATCACCTACTAGTTGAGAACTAAGCATGCAATTAACTTAATTAATAAAAATCAGAGATAACAGCGGAAATATGGTTAACAACAATAGTTTATACAACCCAATCGAAATCCAAAATACTCAACTAACTGAAAGTATCTGCTACAATCATATCCAATCAAATGGAAAACACTGAAAACTAAACCAACCAGCTACTCAATGTCCTCCTCCTGCTCCTCCTGAGCCATCCAACCTGAGGCCTGCCCCGAGGGAATGGGGTGTCCAAGATAAACAAAAACCGAGGACGTGAGCGATAAGAACGCCCAGTACAAAAGCATGAGTAGACAAACTTATATGAAATGCACATGCTATGATATGATACCAGGGTAGTCAAGAAACAGGAGTAACAAAGGATCTCAAAATGCTCAGTTTAGAGGCGCCAAGTGGATAGTGCCGCGCGGTCCTACCTCTGGGTCACTGCATCCACTGCAAGAACAGACGTGGACCTAAAATGTCCTGGATCACCGAAGCCCTCCCGACCCGTCGGCCACTGTGTACTCTCGGTGTCCATGCGTCCACAAGACAAGACAGGGCTGAGCGGCCCCACAAGATATAGCTTATCTCGAAAGAGATACAGCTCAACAGTAAAGGCTATCTCGAAGGAGATACGGCTCAACATGAAATGCAACGTGCAGTAATAAACGTGACATAATAGCATGCATCATATGACATATATCAATGCACCACATAATCATGCAACACATATAAGAATGTATACTCGACCAGGATATCTCGGATAGTACTTTCGTACCTCTATCACAGCAAGCCTAGCCTTACGCAACACCGCTAATCAGGTCTAGAACAAGCCTACGCATCAAAAGCACCCAATGAACAATACTACCATGCTCAACTAGCAAAACCAGTACTCCCTAGTACTACCAAAGGTTTAGGGTTTACCTTCGTCCGTCGACAGCCCTTTGATGTCGATTGCCTCGTAACTCAGGCGTCGCTACACTACCAATCCTGGCAGCTCTTGGCTATCGCTCGACCGACAACTAACCCTAGAAACCTTCCAAATCTCTCAAATATGAGACACAACTCAAGGATTGTTAATACAAAATGAGGAAATCCGAGCACTATTTATAGGCTATGTTCGGATCCACCGAACCCACTTCGGAACGTCCGAACTCCTACGTGTCCATCAGCTCTTGACACCTCACGATCGGATCCACCGAACCTACACTTCGGAACGTCCGAACTCCCACGTGTCCATCGGCTCTTGACACCTCACGATCGGATCCACCGAACCTACACTTCGGAACGTCCGAACTCCCACGTGTCCATCAGCTCTTGACACCTCATGATCGGATCCACCGAACTCACTTCGGATCGTCCGAACTCTTCGGTGCTACCGAACCATCTTCGGTCCGTCCGATCATGACCACGGTCAAAATTACACATTAAACCTTCTTAATCACCATTAATCCGTTAATTACCCAATTTGGAATTCGGGCTACTACATTCTCCCCCCCTTAAAAAGATTTCGTCCTCGAAATCAGGCTTAGAGGATGAACAAAACGAAATAACAACATCGTTACCCTCAAAATCTAAGGGACAACCCATCACTAGACGCTTCGCTAACACCGAATGACCCATCGGAGTAGAAACATAAAGAATGACGTCTAGAGAAACATACGGTAACTTATGACGCTTAACAAATCGTGCAGAAAAGAATGAATGCGATGCTCCGGTATCAATAAGAACAAAAGCAGGAATACCGCAATAACGAAAAGTACCTGCTATGACTCTCTCAGTCATCTGCAGCCTGATCCTGGTTCAGCGCAAATACCTGACCTTGGGCACGAGGTCGAAGATTCGAACTACCCACTGCCTGACCCTGCCTCCTCTGCTGAACAGTCGTCTGAGATCCGGAACCAGATCCTGCTCCACCTCGCAACTGAGGACAATACTTCTTAATATGCCCCATCTCTCCGCACTGAAAACAAGCTCCTGCGGCTGCTCGGCATTGCTCCGATGGATGGTTCTTCCCACAATGCGCACAAGATTCCTTATTCTTATCAAAGCGGAAAACACCGCTAGACCGTGATCCAGATCCAGAAGAAGAAGAACCAGATTTCTTGAAAGACTGAGATCGAGGGCTCAAAGTACTCGGAGGTCGAGAAGAAAGAATAGCCCTACCACGCTGGAGACTGATCTCTGCCTGGCGACACCGGTTCACTAACCCATCGTAAGAAGTAGGATTATCACAGACAGTGACTCGGTCAAAGATCTCCTGGTTAAGACCCTGGAGGAAATGGTCATACTTGGCCTCAGAACTGCCACTGATATGAGGCGCAAAGGGTAACAACTCGAAGAATTTCTGCTGATACTCATCAACAGACATACTACCCTGCTTAAGGTTCAGGAGCTCAATCGTCTTTGCCTGGCGAAGGGCTGGAGGAAAATACAGCTGCATGAAAGCTGCACGGAAATCGGCCCAAGTCACCCTACCCTGGGACTGGACTATCGGCGCAGAAGTCGATCGCCACCACTTGCGCGCACGGCCCTCGAGAAGAAAACTAAGGGTCTCTATCTTCTGCTCCTCGGTGCACTGGAATGCACGGAAACAACTCTCCATGCGCTCTAACCAATCCTCAGCATCATCGGGAGTCTCCCCGCCAACTAAAGGCTTAGGCCCCATCTGAATGAAACGGTGCAAATCAAAACGCCTAGGACCATCCCGACGATGACGATGATCACGATGACGCCTACGATCGTCCTGGTCACCCCAACGACCTACACTTCCCTGACTACTCTCATCACCAAAGTGGTCAGCCATCGCTACAAGATAGAATGGGGTAAAATGGTAAAATGGTCCACGAAAATCCCAAAACAGAAATCTATATCCCAAATTCGTAAGCATGCTCTGATACCATAAATGTAGTGACCCGTTCCAGAATCACCTACTAGTTGAGAACTAAGCATGCAATTAACTTAATTAATAAAAATCAGAGATAACAGCGGAAATATGGTTAACAACAATAGTTTATACAACCCAATCGAAATCCAAAATACTCAACTAACTGAAAGTATCTGCTACAATCATATCCAATCAAATGGAAAACACTGAAAACTAAACCAACCAGCTACTCAATGTCCTCCTCCTGCTCCTCCTGAGCCATCCAACCTGAGGCCTGCCCCGAGGGAATGGGGTGTCCAAGATAAACAAAAACCGAGGACGTGAGCGATAAGAACGCCCAGTACAAAAGCATGAGTATACAAACCTATATGAAATGCACATGCTATGATATGATACCAGGGTAGTCAAGAAACAGGAGTAACAAAGGATCTCAAAATGCTCAGTCTAGAGGCGCCAAGTGGATAGTGCCGCGCGGTCCTACCTCTGGGTCACTGCATCCACTGCAAGAACAGACGTGGACCTAAAATGTCCTGGATCACCGAAGCCCTCCCGACCCGTCGGCCACTGTGTACTCTCGGTGTCCATGCGTCCACAAGACAAGACAGGGCTGAGCGGCCCCACAAGATATAGCTTATCTCGAAAGAGATACAGCTCAACAGTAAAGGCTATCTCGAAGGAGATACGGCTCAACATGAAATGCAACGTGCAGTAATAAACGTGACATAATAGCATGCATCATATGACATATATCAATGCACCACATAATCATGCAACACATATAAGAATGTATACTCGACCAGGATATCTCGGATAGTACTTTCGTACCTCTATCACAGCAAGCCTAGCCTTACGCAACACCGCTAATCAGGTCTAGAACAAGCCTACGCATCAAAAGCACCCAATGAACAATACTACCATGCTCAACTAGCAAAACCAGTACTCCCTAGTACTACCAAAGGTTTAGGGTTTACCTTCGTCCGTCGACAGCCCTTTGATGTCGATTGCCTCGTAACTCAGGCGTCGCTACACTACCAATCCTGGCAGCTCTTGGCTATCGCTCGACCGACAAATAACCCTAGAAACCTTCCAAATCTCTCAAATATGAGACACAACTCAAGGATTGTTAATACAAAATGAGGAAATCCGAGCACTATTTATAGGCTATGTTCGGATCCACCGAACCCACTTCGGAACGTCCGAACTCCTACGTGTCCATCAGCTCTTGACACCTCACGATCGGATCCACCAAACCTACACTTCGGAACGTCCGAACTCCCACGTGTCCATCGGCTCTTGACACCTCACGATCGGATCCACCGAACCTACACTTCGGAACGTCCGAACTCCCACGTGTCCATCAGCTCTTGACACCTCATGATCGGATCCACCGAACTCACTTCGGATCGTCCGAACTCTTCGGTGCTACCGAACCATCTTCGGTCCGTCCGATCATGACCACGGTCAAAATTACACATTAAACCTTCTTAATCACCATTAATCCGTTAATTACCCAATTTGGAATTCGGGCTACTACAAAATGCTTCAAACCGAGTTCAACAAGTTAGCTGTTAACGCAGAAGTTGCGGGAAGGCTACAACAAGCTGATAAGATAATTGTCTCTGATCGAATTACAGGATGTTTACAGGCATATACTCAGTTATGGTCTGTAACGCAAAGGCCTATCCTCCAGGGCATTGAGAGACCACTGGTTTCTCAAATGGAGAGTTTTCGAGTACAGGACTCTATACCTGTAGCGGGGGATTCAAATACCCCTTGCACAAGTGTTAAGTCGGGATCATCACGAGATGAGTCGGCTGAAACAAAAATTGAGACTCCTGATCCTTATCTTGAGTCCTCAAGTCAACCCTCCACCTCGGGGATTGAAGAGGGAGAGATCAACCTTAGGCCTCGTATTGACAAAGGCAAAGCTAAGGTTGGTACTAATGAAGGTGTAATTTCTCCATTTCAGGTTTATCAGCAGAATTGGGAGAAATTAAAAACACGAATTGGCATTAACCCAGCTACAAACAGGGTTGATGTTTCAGGAAAATATCCAAGGGTATGGATGAAACAAAATTCATATCCAAAGGAAGTTAAAGCATGGTATGAATTTGGGGCTCTTGCCTCAGTTTATACTGCATCACCCAGCTTTCCAGAAATTTCAGGTCTACCAAAATGGATCCAGGAAGCTGTTCACGAGACTTGGGCAAACAATGATTATTTGTCCAGAGGAGATGTTTTGGAGCTATACTTCTTTAGTGCAGCACCAGAACCAGCAGGGAAAGGTTCTCACGAAGCCTTTCATTTCATCAAGCTAAGGAGGCCGGATACAAATGTCCAAAAATTTATCAAGGATCCTCCGACAGAAGAAACACCCCTGGTTGCTTCAATCACTGAAGAGGACATTTCTATCAGAAGAGCTTGGGGTTTATGGGTCTGTCTTACTGAGATGGACAAAGTCAAGTTTCCGTTCAAATTCTACAATCATTCAGTGAACGGATCATTCCTTTTGAATACCATGACAGGAAAAACAACAAGTTTCGCAGAAGATTTATTTGAAAAGAAAAGAAATCTCTTGTGGAACAGCAAGTTACCGGCAAGCAAAGAGACTCGCCGAAAGTTCTGTAATATGGCACACATAGGAAGATGGTCGGAGAACATCTGCTCTGAATGCCAAATACAGAAAGAACCAGAGTTCGGTAAAGGTTTCAAACCGAGATCTGATCGGAAACATTTTACCGAAGCAAGGACAAGTGGGGAAGGACCACATGTACATTTTCCTCGAGGATACAAAAAACCGAAGATTCCTCGACAAAATTAAAAGAGACATGTGACCCTCCATTACAAAAGCAGGACCACTACCATGTGAGTGGTAGAATCAAGACAACCACTAATTAGTGGTAAAAGACAAATGGACCACCAATAACAAATGGTGGATGACTCAGCAAGCATTGGATACCAATCTAAAAGGAATCCAATGAATAAAAAATTAACTGGTCCCGAAAAATTCATCCATAAATAAGGACAGAATGAAAACCAGTTAACATACCAGAATCAAAACTTAAGAATGTATCGAGTATATTTGAAAGTTTTGAAAAGACGGTTAACATACAAGAGAAAAGAGGCAGAAGCTCTTAAATGGTTAGTAAATCATTTCAAAGAGTATAAAAAAGATGAAATTACTGCCGATATCCTGGAAACTCATCGTCAATGGTATCTAAAAGAGATAAAGGAGGATGAGAAGTTGATGTCCAGATTAATAATCTAGACAGGGACCCTTCAACCACTACATGGTCCCCAAGCAAGCTGTAAAGGCTAATGAAGATTTGAAATCCGAGTTTCAAATCCGAAGAAGCCTTCTATAAATAAAGACGGAAGAAGGAAGTGAAGATCATCAAATATTTTCTCCATTTCTTTCATACAAGGTTGTAATATTTTCTTTTCAAATATATGAGTGTTAAGAGTTCAGCTACGATAAGTAGCTAAACAAGTTTCTCCTCCTCTACAGGAGGTTACTATGTAATAAATAAATGTTTGTGTTTGAATAAAAGAGATCTTTGCTCTCAGCCCCTCTCATGTATTATTTTCAAAATTTGATCTTTTGCTGTACGCTCTAAGGTAGGAAACGAATTAGAGCTGTGCTAAGTACTGCTGAAGGAATCTGCTTAGTAACCATCGGTTGCGATCGCGTGGTTGGACTGTGAGGAGCAGTTCGTAAAATACGGTGGATATAACCCGGTGGTATTTCGGTCAAAGAGGTAAAAGATTTAATTTATTTTACGGAAGCATGATGGGCCATTATTTTAAAAAGAAAAATCAATTAATTAAATATAAAGTTGAAGGGTAATTTTGGAAACTAGGTAGTAGAAACAAATTTTAAAAGATTCGGGTACTGAAACGTAAGTCACCCTATTAACTATATGTAATTTTGGATTTGCTTTCACTTTAAAAAACTAACTGTATTATTTTACTATATTATAATAATATTTTTCTTTATATTTTATTTTTTGTCCCGTCATTTCAACTTCAAATATTAATAATTTTAATTTTAAAATTTTTAAAAATACTACTTCACTTTTGATTTTTTATGGAACACGCATATCACGCATGCCACTATGTAGTAAAAAATTATAAGCTAATATTACTGATGAATCAAATAGTAATTTCATTGTTGTTTGTATTACAAATATTATACTTGATTATTTAATAAAAATTACCACAATATTTATATATTGTATATGAATAAATTTGATATATAACACAAAATTGCGTCTAAATTAAACATGAACTCACAATTATTATATACCGTAGATTTCAGCCCACTGTTCAATCTAGCAGGCTGACGTTTAGGCATCACATCCATAAAATTGGTCTGATTCCTTGTTCCATCACTTTTGATGTAATTAATTATTGGTGGCTATGCAAACATTGCATAGGAGAAGGATTAAAAGCGTTTGGAACTGTTTGATGAAATGGCTTGTTTAGGTCATCAACCTAGCTTCTACACATACGGAAGTCTATTGAAAGGATTGTGTAGATGAGGAAATGTCAGAGATATTGGTCTCATGTACGGTAATTTGAGATAATAAATATGAAAATAAAGAATAAATTGAACACCGAAATTCACGTGAAAAACCCATAAAAATTATTTATAGTATACAACTCACTCCCTGTGTTTCCAAAGAGAACACTGTTAATACAGGAGAACAAACACATCACAAATATTATAGAACTAAACACTGAAATGCTATAACATAAGAGAAAACTCGAAAAATGGATGATATCATAATGAAGGGAGAGAGCTCTATTTATAGAGCCTCTTGTCCTACGCGTCTTCCGTCTTTTGTTTGAATTAATAGTCAAATGTGTCAACCAACGTTTTATAAACGTTTTTGCCACCAACCCTAATAAGTATAGTCTGCCACCTATTGCGACAAGGCAAAAACTTGTGTGAGACGGTATTACGGATTGTATTTGTGAGACGGATCTCTTATTTGGGTCATCCATGAAAAAGTATTACTTTTTAAGCTCAGAGTATTACTTTTTACTGTGAATATGAGTATGGTTGACCCGTCTCACATATTAAGATCCGTGAGACGGTCTCACATGAGACCCACTCTTGCGACAAAAGAGGCATACAATTCTCAAGTAAACTTCGAAAAATTCCTTGTTCTGTGGACATTATTGCATACAAAACATTACTGGCTGAGATATGTAGGATTGATAAATTCAAACTAGCTTTAGTCCTTTTATCTGAGATGATTGAAAATAATGTACTTCCTGATTCCTGATAGCTATACATATGGTTGTCTTATTTCTGTAGAGCTGGAAGAGTTGTTAACTGAAAATCTTCTCTTGGAACGGGGACTAAAAGGAGTAAATGTATCCTCAAACCAGTTTTTTTATCCCTTGGAAACACATTAATGGTCTTGTTAAAATTGGCTTATTTGGAGATATGGTACTGGCAAGGGGTCTCGGTCCTGATATAATTACGTTCAATGCAGTTTTATATGCGTACTCGAAAGTGGGACTGGTAGCTCTGTTGCACAATGTCCTAATATGGTTGATGGCAGAGGTTTGTGGCCTAATTTGGCAACATACTTTATCCTCCTACATGGGCAATCAAAAGGCTGTAATGTTTCTAAGTGCTTTGCATTATACGAAGACGTAGTATTAAGAAACGGTTTTCTTCCTGATAAGTTCACATGCCACTCTTTAATATGGCCTGACTGATGCTTCGGTTTGTTACCTTATTGATGACAATCTTTGGTGCTTCGACTGCTTGATGACAACCTTTGACCGTTCGTATGGCTTCTCTCATTATGTCTAAATAAGAGATGTGCCAAGGCCAGAAGATGCACCGAAATCCACTTTTTCCTGCATCTCTATATTCTGCTCTTGTTTGTTGAGCTTCTGTTCCTCCAATCCTGCATTCTCCACTGATAAATTTCAGGTATTATCTCGTTCGTCAGCGTAGTGATTTGTGCAACATCATTGTGGGTCTGTCCGTTGTATCCTAGGAGACATATGTCTGTGGTAACCTCGAAGCACATACAAGAGGGGACGAATTTGTTTTAAGGAAACAATACATGACTACATGCTACAAGCCTCGGTTTAGATTTGTTTTTTTTACGTCATATTATAAACAGTACACTTGTTTCGGTTACTTTTTCGTCTTCACGAGTTTATTTCTACGTTATTATTATTAGCATTTTCGCTAACAATTACTGCGTTAGTTATGCAAAGATTCTAAACTTTCTGAGGCACTGAACATATAATATTTAATGGAACTTCATGGAGTAAAGCTCGATATTGTTGCTTACAATGTTCTTATAACAGGCCTCTCTAAAACCCACGGTACTTCTCACGCCTTTAAATTATATGATGAGATGAAACAGAGAGGCATCTGTCCCAATATCACAACACTTGCGGTTCTCGTCCATGCCATCTATTCTAAAAATAATTCTGCAATGGGCGAGCGCATTTTGACACATTTGGGGAAAGAGGAGCTGTCCCCGGGTAGGAGAGCTTCTAGGGGCAAGATTAATTTGATTTAACAAGAAATTCATAACAATTCTAAGGGAGTGTGCTATGAACTATGTTGCATGAATACGGGTATGGGTATCGTATCGAATACGATACAGATATGGCGATACAAAATTTTTTGAAAATATAAGACACGATACGGCTAGAACATAATAATTATTAAAATATATATAAATTTAATATTAAAATTATAGAGATATACATATTTATATAAATATATTGTAAAAACATATATGCACATTTATGTAAATATATACAATGTACAACTTCAGAACAGTGATTTAAAAAAAAGAAAAAAAATTCAGACTAAAAAAATTCAATTTTTTTCCGAAACGTATCCAAAAATGTGTCCACGCCTTGTCCATGGCGTATCCAACTGGTCAAACGTGCAAAAAGTCAACGACAACGATTTTACCGTATCCGATATCTGCATGTTGTGTCTGTATCCATGTCTTATCCGTGTCTGATACTTAAAAAAAAAATTTAAGAATGTTCGTGTTACATATGCTATGAAGCAATATGTTGGGAGAGAGAGCAAGCAAGTGGAGGTGTAACGCGTGAGGAGAAGCAAGGGTCACCGTGAAGAAACACAAGGAAAGGGAGCAAGGTCGTGGGTGTCGGCCACTCCCAAGAAGCCGAGCCTATGGTCGAGAGGGTGGGTGACACCAATTGAAGGTTTGGCCTAGGCTAACCCTAGAATGAGAGGTCCCGACACTTCACACATGCGGTCGTCATATTTTCTGCTATAAACATCATGTTTGAGAACCTCGTTTATTTATTCACTATATTAAATTCAAGCAACGCCCTTAGCTGATGATATATCTCTAATCTTAACTTGATCGTCAGATGAACTACTTCGGGATATCCTCTCGGTCCCTTCTAGCGGATTTTTCGTGATTTCAAGCTCAAACCAGGTCCGAAGGCTTAAACTAGGTCCAGAGTTTGGATTTTGACTAGTCTCATCCATCATAATTGAACCCTATATTTTTAGTGAGTATGAGATATCATATTATCGGAATATTAATGGAGTGACACATTTGCAAACTTGTTAATTGTATACTAAATTCTCTTTCAAAAATAAAAATAAAATAATACAATATACCAAATTCCATGATTAATAAGAAAGTAAACTCATTTTTTCCCCTTACCTTGAAGTACTTTCAACAATCTAAACTCCTCAACATCAGCGATCATCATTTGTTGAACTGTTTCAGACACTTTAGTTTTCTTACAAGTCCAGGTACTCTTGAGACAACTTCGGATACATCGGTGCTCTTACGTCCAGGTCATGACCACATGATGATCAATGCCACCAAGGAGGTGCAATAGTTTGATACCACTACCATCCATTTTCCCCTGAGTCCAAACATCATACATTTGAAATATTTTGTTATTTGCAGAACGACGTCTAAAATAACTTATAAGATTACATTTATCATAATTCATTTTCCTTGATATTGTTTATCAAGGAAAATTATAAGGTTTATGATCGTTATAATGTACAGTTATTTAATTTATTGTATCGATATAATTAATTGTAATTATATCTTAGTTTATTTCCATTCATGTATAAATTCTTCAATTATTTCATAGTCCGAATCAAGTAATCTGTCTTTATGCTTTCTATAATGATATCGAATTTTCCTTAAAAAAATATTAATATTGAACAATCGAAAATTCATAAGAATTAATATTCCCAAACTATTATGCTAGCGTTAGCGTTCTGGGCTTGGAGAATGAGCTATCACAGAGAACATTTGGTTCGGGCCCTCTTGAAGGCCCGAACTCGTACCCCACCGTTCACTCGCTCCATCTGCTGCCCGCCATCGGCTTCGAACACGGGGCTGAAGAATGTGACGAAGTCGAACTTCGAACCGGCTCTAGCCGAGCTGCGGCGCCACGTGAAGGAAGCAGACTTCGTGTCTATCGACTTGGAGATGACGGGGCTCACCAGCGCACCGTGGCGGGAGTCGTTCGAGTTCGACCGAGCCGATATACAGTACCTGAAAGTCAAAGACTCAGCCGAGAAATTCGCCGTCGTTCAGTTCGGGGTGTGTCCCTTTCGATGGGACCCTCAAGCCCAGTCCTTCGTCGCTCATCCGTAAGTGTTTCGGCTGTCGGTTAAACTGAACAAAAGCATTTAATTTGGTGATTTGTTTTACCTGTCAACGACATAAATGGATATTAATTTATAAATATATCGACGTATTGGAGGTTAATTTTCTTAAAGGAAGTGCCTTTGAATTTTAGAAAATTAATTTTCACATTTGTCTTGAGTATTATGTTTATACAATCAGGGGTATTAGAATTGGACATTTTGTTTAATCCAATTTGTATAAATGCATTTGGTTGGTTTGGTTTCTATCCTTAGGAAATTGATACTGTTGAGTTTGATCTGAAATACTAAAGATAGAGAGTGGGCAAAAGTTCCGTTAGAAATTTGTACGAGCTTGTAGTATATGCCTCTATAGGAGTAGCGGGTAAAGTAATAACAAAAAGGGAGAATCCATTTCGACAACCATTTACTTCTAGCAATAACCGATTGCTTTTAGCTCCTGTAAATCCTTGTACATGTTTTCCATCTTGTGCCTAGGCTCTATGGTACTCATTTACCTTAGTGCATCTTGTGTCTCTGACGACTATTATGTTTCCTTTTTCATTTGAATGTTTTGTTTTGAAATTGCAAAATACTGACTGGATGCATCAAGATGGTAGTTAAAACCATATTTTTTCTGCTTTGGCAGGCACAATTTTTACATATTTCCTCGGCAGGAAACTCCTGGTGAATGCTCATCTTTTGAGTTCTTATGTCAGACATCCTCACTGGAATTCTTGGCAAAATACCAGTTTAATTTCAATGCATGTATATATGAAGGTGAGCCGGATTCTCTTCTTATTACTCTTGAAATGGGTGACAAGCTTTTATGCTATATTGACGTGTGAATTGTTAAATGATTACGTCTACTGATTGAAATGCTTTGATGAAAATAGTGAAGCTTCATATGCAACACGAATTCTATGTTTTGAAGTTTATTTTAGATGTGCTTCCTGATAATTGTTCCGGATCTCTTCTGTCCCTCAATTTTTCCCCATTTGTACGGAAGATGATGTTTTTTCAATGTAATAAATTAAAATCAATTTGTAGAAGGCATGTTGATTTTGAGCTACAATATTCGGTTTCTAAAAAAGATTACTAATCCTTAACTTTTCGAGGAATCCTTCATCAGTGGTTGTGAATGACTGATTTTTTCAATCTTTTCGACCTTGGTTCCGTAGGAGCAAGTCAGAAAGTTTGAGAAATAGAATTAGATGAAGATTAAGATTTTTGTCATTCTTATTACACTTTTATAGTTAAGTGTAACTTATGATGCAGAAAATTTGATATCATTTGGATCCAGTGTTCTGTTATGCTAATGCTTGATACCTTTTCCAAACCACAGATATACAATTGGATGGTATGTAATTGTGTGGCATCCAATTTTGTATTGGGAGTAAGCTATATTTTGTGTTACATGTGACATATTTCTATCCTGTCGATGTTTTCAACTGCAGTATTAAAGGCGAGGGTCTTAGTAAGAAGGGCATTCTTGTGATTGATCATTTACATTCTGACATACACTGTTGTGATATATTCTTTCTTTCTGGCCTTGTGACCTCGGAAATAGTTTTTTGGAAGATATATGTGAAAAAAATTAGAAATACAAATGAGGATTTCATTGATGCATTAGATGTTTGCTTTTGATGGATCTTTAACTTGGACAAGGAACAACCACTTTATTTTACAGCTGCTCTTCCAGAACTTGAAGTCCATCTTCTAGTTTTATTCAAAAGTGATCCATCTTCTAGTTTTATTCAAAAGTGATCACCCTGGAGAATTTTCCTTCGTGTCTTCTATTTCTTTTATTTGGTAAATTTCTTCTCTCTTAAATAATCTCAGGAATATCTTATTTATCCAGAAGCCAAGAGGAGGAAGCGTTGAGGAGGTTTGATTCAATACACCAGAATGACGTATCTGATTCGCCATCTATCTTGAGAGATGTCATAGATACACAGTTTGTTAGGATGGCAGATGTACTATTTACCGAGAGAATGAAGAGTAAACTCAGTGAATGGCGAACTGAATTATTACATAATAAAAATGGAGGATCTGACATTTTAGGGAGTTCAAACAACCTGATTCAGAAATTTCAAACTACTTTCTTCCAGATGCGACCAGCATTTATGGTGAATGGCTTAACTTCTCGGCAGCTGAGGTTGATTAAATTGGTAATGAATATTTACTCCCTTGAATATGTATATTTTGTACATGAATTCCATATATTCTCATTTAAGTTTGGTTGGCTACCATTTTTTGAAGTGTGCAAGAGTTTTTTGTCTAATTTTTCTTCTGATCACTGATGTGTTACCCTTGTTGAAGTTTTAACTCAGTAATAGCTTGTCTAAAACATGCAGGTCACTGAAAAGAATTTCCAAGATCTTGTTTATGTCCAAGTGACTGATGAGACTTCTGGTCCACAACACTTGATCGTCTATACAGATTCTACAACAGATAGGGATAATTTAATGGTGAGATTAAGTTCTAAGATTAACTAGAGGTATCTAATGTTGGGTTTCTTGCCTGTATTTGGCCAATGCTGCCATATGGTTCTGCTGTTGAGAATGAGAAGAATATTCTCTTTCTTATCAAACTGTTCCTCAAGTTTATTTATCATTTGTAATTGACATTTGAGAATCTTAATGTTTAACATTCTTAGTCATTTAAAGAGCTTACAGTTACTGTGAAATTTATAATTCCAATGCAGTATCAGAAACACAGACTGTGAAGCCCCGCAAATTCTGCACATAAAATTCTCCGTTACTAGCATTTTGTTTTTTGCATTTCATGGAAATTTATCCAATTTTACCTTTATGTTGTGTAGATGGAAGTTAAAGCTTGTCACAGAAAAGTTGCAGAAAAGAAGATTAAAGCTGCAATTGGGTTTCGACATGTTATTGATCTCCTTTCTGCAGAGAGAAAGTTGATTGTTGGTCACAATTGCTTTCTTGGTACAAGTGTTGTATTGAGTTTGTATTGTTTTCACTTTAAATCCTCTATTACTCGCACATAATTTTCTAATGACATGCAGATATTATGCATGTTTACCGCAAATTTGTCGGTCCTCTTCCTTCATCAGCGGACGAATTTTTCTCAGCTGTTCAAATGTATTTCCCATACATAGTTGACACTAAAGTGTTGCTGAATGCGGATGATGTGTTGTTTCATATTATGAAGAAAGGCAGCACATCTCTTTCGAAAGCATTTACCTTACTCTGTCCACAAATTGCTTTCAGTGTCCCAGTCAGTGGTGTGGTTGACAAATCACGTATTAGAGTGGAAGTTCAAGTTGATGATCAGAGGTTTGCTTTCTTTCAGTTTTTAAAATTTGCGGCAAATATTGTCTATCTATTTCGATACTTAGTAACTCTTTATCTGTAGCTTGAGGAGAAATTCTCTTCAACAGTTAACAACTAAGGTTTGAAAGTAAATAGATTCGTGCATTTTCCTTTAGTAAACAAGAGTAGAATGCACAAATCTTTGGAAATCTTCTGTGACTCATAAGTTGAAGACTAATTGACAGTTTCTCAAATTGGAACTCGGGGGCCAAGCATGAAGCAGGATATGATGCTTTTATGACCGGATGTGTTTTTGCTCAGGCATGCTGTCATCTAGGAATTGATTTTAACAACCAAGCACCCCCTGTAGATTTACCAGGAAATGAGAAGCTCCAAAAGTATATCAACCACCTATCTCTTAGCTGGGTGAACGGAGATGTTGTTAATCTTAAAACAGGAAAGTCTGATGCAGAATCCTTAGGCTCTAATTATCATAAGAAGAATAAGAAGATTTTGTTTCCGAATATGGTATTATTTTGGGGACTGACTTCGGAACTTAGAGCAGGAGATATTAGAGACTGTATGCATAAAGTTTTTGGCAAGGACTCTGTAACTTCGATTTACCATTTGGATGACACTGCTGTCTTTGTTCAGTTCAGCGAAGCGAAACTAGTTTCTGACTTTCTTGAATTGAAGAACAGCTTAGATAGAGAAAATAATCCGCTAACTGTTTTGCATCCTTTGTCGAGAATTTTAGAAGGAGGGTGCGTCCGTGCTGCCAGTTATGAGACTTATAAAGATATTTGTAGTTCTCCATTGGCAGAAGTGCTATTTTCTGATCAAGCTGAGGCCGTTTAGGTTAAACGAAAACCACACTCGTGTAGTAACCTGATATTGAGGTTGAAAAGCAGGAAGACAATTAAGTCTGAGAAAGAAAATGAAATGAATGTTTCCTATGTTTGCCAAGACAGGAAAGAGATGAACCATAAAACTGGTGCAACTGCAATCTGTCCAGACGACCACTTCCAAGTGGTGAACTTGGAAACTTTTTGCGAGAATTTTTATATCTCTAACATCCTGTGTATTTCTTTCTTGTCTTGCAATTTTGATCATGCCTAATTATCATTTATCATGCTTTATTTGTCCTAAACGGTTGTTATGTTGTCTCAAAATTAAAAATAAAACCTTATGTGTATGGTAAATGTTTGGGAGGTGATTAGAAGTTGGCCAACCGTAGTTTTACATTTTTATTATTTTTTATTCGTCACATTTTAGGTTTTCATTTTACTCTTCCAAACTGTATCCTCAATGTGGAGTCTATTGAGGATGATACGTTTTGTATGCAGTATAACAAAACTGTAAGGCTACGTTTGGTTGGAAGGATAAGATAAACTAATGATTAGTATGTAAATGATAAAGAAAATGATTGTGGTAGGATTGTAATATATGGTGTAAAATAATATTATATTTGGTAAGATTTTTAAGTGTAGGATAATTTTGAATTTTTTGATGAAAATACAAAATTGCCCATCTCTTTCGCGGTGGCGGCGACGGCCGGCCGGAAAAATCGGCTGGCGCCGGAAATGGTCGGCCGGCGGCGACGGCGGTCGGTGGCGGGAAGTGGTGGTGAGTTTGAATATAAGAAAAAGGTAAAATTGGAAAAGTAGGAGGTATTAAGAGTTGGATAAATAATCCTAGGGGTGAAGAGGTATTATTTTAACCTACTTAATATAACCTAATCATTCATAAGAGGGATTGACTTGGTTAAATAATCACGCGTACCAAACAGCTGACTAGGCGGGATAAAAAAAATAATCCCGCCTAATCACGCGTACCAAACGCTCCCTAATTGAATATATGTAGATATATACATATATGTACACATAATTTTATTATAGTTTATAACTAAATATATGATAAAATTTTATATAAAATATATTCATTAGAGCACTTCTTTTCTTTTTTGTTTTTGTATTTGAGTTTTATTTGTTGTGTTTTTTATTAATAAAAATATGAGAAATGTCGAGGAAGAGGTATTTTGGGGAAGATCTTGATGTATTTTAAATAACAACGTTATTGCTATATGTGCTATTATAAATACAGGTTAGAATATTAATCCATGAGTTTACTCAAAACAAATGTGTCTCTTATTTTTATATTTATAAATTTGATTCTTAAATAGAAAAGAAAAGGTAATTATGAAATTAAATATTTTGATATATTTTAAAATCGTTATTCTAAAGATCCCACGCTTAATAATATAGTATAGATGAGACAATTTGTCATATCTTTGGCCTCATAATACCTGGAGAATTATTCCTCCATGTGGAAACTGATGGGCACCATGATTGCAGGGCATATGGGTCCAGAAACTTAATATTTTTCCTATTTGTCATTTCGGGTTTTTGAGTGAAATGATGATGGTATTGGAAGCATCATAGAGAGTTGAGGTTAAAATTATCCAACTAAATCCAAAATAAAATTTCATTGTCAGAGAATAATTTATCGTGGCTAATCTTATCCTCATTAATTCAAGTGTATTGTAAAATTACTTTCGAAATATCAGTGTATTGGATTGATAAATGTATTAAACTTTAAAAGGTCACTAAATGCAAGCCACATCAACGATCATTATTCACAGCAAAGTGAAGCAGAAGAAATATGGTATTTGTCCATAGAAAAATTTGCTTAAATTTAGGGGGGAAAAGAATGCAATGTCCTTAGAAATATATTTCTCGCATTTAATGAATTTTCAGTGCTTAACTTCAAAAAACATATGATCAAAACAGTTCAATTTTCAGTAACATTGAACTGTGCCTAGAATCCAACTCTATGTATACAGAAGTTAAAAAAAAACAGATCAGAACACCTTAAGTTCCTTTGGTGAAAAAGAACCAAAGAATTTTACATCAGAAAATTTACTTATCATCATCTTATATCAGTTAAACTCTTATTTCAATCTGAGATTCGATTATCCCAAATTCTTCCTCAGAATCTGAAACAATTTCATTAATGCTGAGAGGAAGACTATTCGAAAAGGTAAGGACTCGGTTTTGCTCTTGGCACAACCAAAGGTTCAGCTTCATTGTTGAGAATTTGGAAGACTTTCCTCATTGTCGGCCTTTCCATACTGTCTGGATTAGCACAGCTCAAGCCTAGAACCAACAGCTTTTTCATCTCCTCCTCTTCAAATTCTCCTTTCATTCGTTCATCGGCGGCTTTAACGATCTTCCCTTCAGAATACAGTCTCCAAACCCAATCCACCAAATTCACCATTCTTTGGCTTTCTTCTTCTCTTTCAATAGGCCTTCTACCACAAGCGAGTTCGAGTACAACAATTCCATAGCTGAAAACATCTGTTTTCTCGGTTGCTATACCATATTGAAGGTATTCTGGTGCAAGATATCCCATTGTCCCTGCAGTGAGGGTGGATACTGGACTCTTGCCATGATCCATTAGCCTTGCTAATCCGAAATCGCCTAATCTTGCACCATAGTTCACATCTAACATTATGTTACTTGTTTTTATGTCTCTGTGAATCACTTGTTGCTCACATTCTTGATGCAGATATGTGAGGGCAGAGGCTAAACCGACGGCAATGTTGTATCTATATGACCATTTTAAAGGGTTGCCGTTTTCAGAATCTGGATATAAGACATTGTCGAGACTCCCGTTGGGCATATATTCATACACAAGCAGCAATTCTCCCTTTTCAACGCACCAACCTTGGAGTTGAACCAAATTTTTGTGCCTCAAACAAGCTATGATCGTTAATTCAGCAAGGAATTCTGCTTTACCTTCGTGGGTATGCTTTGATCTTTTCACAGCGGAGATTGTACCTGATTCCACGAAGAAGGCCTTGTAAACAGTGCCGAAAGAGCCGTGTCCCAGAATCCTGCTTTGATGAAACCCTTTTGTGGCAGACTTGAGTTCTTTGTAATTGAATTGTCTAGGACCTGTTACAAGCTCCGATTTCAAGATTTTCTCTGATTTGACACCCTCCCATCTCTTCAAAGAAAACAATCCAAACACCACAAGAATCGCACAAAAGAAGGCTGGAAAACCAATGCCAAGCCCCAATCCAATCCTCTTGTGATGCCTGTTAGCAGAATCGGAAACTGGAATTGGCTGTGGCCGTAAGGGGACAGAACTTTCAGATACATTGTGAGGATGAATTCTTGGTATCAGGGGGCGAAACCCACTAGTTTTAAAGCTCCAATTCTCGATGTGATGCTGCTCCGTGGTTCCCTCTGTAGAAGCCGAAAACCCTACATACATAAACTCTTGTATGTAATCAGACAGATCAATCTGCACGGTCATGAGTGGCTTATCCGGCTTGAAACTCGAATAGCTCAAGAAAATTTCCACCTTCTTCTGATCATTCAAGTAATCAATCCAAGCGGTAATCAGATTTCCACTCCTCAAATCAATTTCCTGCAGCTTTGGATCAGCAGTCTTGATTGAGATCAGGCTGTCGATATCCAATCCAACATGATTATCATCAGGATCATTGAAATGCAAATCCTGTCGTGTATCAAATTCGATCGCTATGAATCTATTTTTGGTCAACACCGAGGAATTCACAAGACCGAGATACCCTCCTGGACTACCCAAAGTCTGGTTGTTCGGAGACAGGAAAAAGGTCAGCCCATCCCCAAACGAAGTTGGGTTGCTGTTATCGATCGAAAAAGCAAATCTCGTCGAAAAAGAAGCCGTGATATTCGTTTCTTGATCGAAGAAAACAACCGGGCAGTTGTAGATTACTGAACCGGAGCTTGAAGATGGGACTCCAAGCTCTCTTGTGAGTCCCACTATATCTTTCCGAATGAACGAATCTCCAAGAAGAGTAAGGTTTCTGATACTGAAAAATGGGAAATCAAGACTGACATTTTCTGACGACGCCATGGAAGGATAACCAAGAAAGCTGCAGGGAAACCAGAAATATGGAGAAAACAAAGAGATTTCTTGGAATCATGGTATGATTTCTCTGTAATATATTTTGCAGAATTTTCTATAAGCTTCAAGGACGACAATTGAGCTAACGAAGGCGAAGAAGAGGAGAAGTAGAAACAGTGGAATTTTAACTGTGTGTCACGGATTTTCGTTGGTGGGGGAGTGGGAATCTTCAGTTGGGAAAAATGGAGTTCAAACAGTTTTAACAGGAATGGGCTCGTGGGTCGCTTCTTGAAAATCGAAAGAAAAAGAAAAGATAACAATTAGATTATGATCAGGTTTTATAACGGTAATATAGGGGTGTGGATGGGTGCAGGTCCCTACCAAACGACAGCGTATTCACACTGCATTATTGAGTCTTGGTTAGATAATTACCATTTATATAAATATACTATAAAATTCAAAATTAATAATAAATATTATAATAAAATTAATATATATATATATATATATATATATATATATGTGTGTGTGTGTGTGTGAGAGAGAGAAAGAGAGAGAGAGAGAGGCTATCGAAAAAAATTGTTTCCCCCTAATACTAATTTATTACACTTTATTTATTATTTGAGTGACTCTCATGTGAGACCGTCTCACGGATCATAATTCGTGAGACGGGTCAACCCTACCCATATTCACAATAAAAAATATACTCTTAGCATAAAAAGTAATACTTTTTCATGGGTGACCCAAATAAGAGATCCGTCTCACAAATACGACCCGTGAGATCGTCTCACACAAGTTTTTGCCTTATCATTTTATCAGAGAGAATCTAGTTGGACATATATTTAATATATGACAAAAATCTGTGTGAGACGGTCTCACGGATCGTATTTGTGAGACGAATCTCTTATTTGAGTCATCCATGAAAAAAATATTACTTTTTATGCTAAGAGTGTTATTTTTTATTATGAATATGTGTAGGATTGATCCGTCTTACATATTAAGACGGTCTCATGTCTTAATATATCAGTGATTAATTGTTTATATTGAAAGGATTATAACGCTCATGTGGATTTCTAAGTGGATGGACATGACTTTGTAAGCTCCATTTTCACATGAGACAATATTTGAGTTATGGATGTTATAGTTTCGTTACGTTGTTTATCAATCGTGTTCATTTATGTTTTCATCAACGAGATGTCATTCATTTAATGATGAATTATATCAAAATTGTATATCCAATAAGTGAGTATCACCTCATTAATCATTAATGAACACAAAAATTGACAGTAAACATAATGTAAAAACTAATAAATGACACTGGTGTAGATTTTTTCCCTATTCTTTCTATTTAAAAAAATTGAATGTTGCATGATATTATTTATCTCGTCTATATTTCACATGTATTTGGCTCTTGCTCTTCGTATCATTACTCCAATAACACCTACTAATATTAATACATGATGTGGCAAATAGGTAGTGTTTTACAGCTAGTGCAAGTTGGGCCATCATTGTTTTCTAAATTTCAAAAGAAGCCGTTGTATAGTCCAAGATTTGACCGATTGATAAGATGTTACATATTTAAAGTTTATTATTATTATTATTATTATTTATGGCTGCCGCATGCGACCCTCATAATAGAGATGAACATTCAATATCGTGAATTATATTGTTGAATATTTAAGAAGATCATAAAATTAGAATATAAAATAAAAATAAAGATTCTATATTAATATTAATCTATACAAGATTGAGCAAATCAAGAAACAATAGAAAAATTTGCATATGCAGCAAAAATAAATAAAAAATAAAAAAAAACTCGAGATGTAAAGTTTAAGTTTTAAATAATTGCGTATGAAATTTACAAGTAATTTATTTTACAAGATAAAAATTTACATAGAAATTTCTGGAGTGAATGATTGAGAAGGTCACTTTTTTGTGGGACTTTTTAAATAAAGAATATTAAGATGACAACAGGGGGAGCCTCGGGAAAAGGCTTCTGAATACAATAAATAAATAATAAAGGTAGCCCAAATTTAATTCACTGAAAATCACGGAAAAAGGTACCTTACCTATTCTCAATTAATTAATTATTAATATTAATAAATATATGAATCATGCTAAAAAGATTCAATAAATATGATCTTATCATTCTTATCAACGTAAATATCGCAAGATTCATTATTTTATTTATTCAATCTAATATTATGTTTGATGAATCATATTATTTATTTATCTATCTATCATTTACTTTACATCAAACAAATTGAATTGAAATTACAATATTACTTTCAATAAATAATATTATAAATATTTTGTTAATATTTTCAAAAAAAAAAAAACAAAACATTAATATCACATTATTTTAAATTTTATCAATTAAATCAAACATTACGTTAACTATCATTTTTATATATTTTATTATTAAAAAATATTACTTATATTCATACTATTTTTCTTATATTAGGAACATAACTATATATTAATACAAGACAAAAAAGACGTCATTTAGCCGTTGCAAAACAATCTTGAATTGGATCACACAAAAAAAAAAAAAAAAAAAAGATATTTCCATTCATCGCAATTGACCAGTCTGAGTTTCTAGTTAATATATTCCTTTCGGTTGTGTTTAGAAAGAAATTTTTATTATAATTTCATTATTTATAAAAATAAATAAATCAAATATTAAATTCATATTTAACTTATCCACATAATAACGCAAAATAGAAAAGTAAAAAACTTAAAATTCATCGTAATTAACTTAAAATATTATATAAATAATTTATTTGAAATTTATGATTTTACTTACTTGAATAACAAAAATAATTCGAACAAGTAGGAGAATATGTGAGTTCGTGTTAGTTTAATAGTAATATTTTGTTTAAAATACATGATAGAGAATTAGGCCAAAATCTTGCACATAATAAGGTAACAAGAAAAGCTAAACAAAACAATATTAGAAAGAAAAATACTAGGGAAAAAAGAGTCAATACACAAGAACAAAGTTAACATTAGCCAAATTGGTTTCAAAATGAAGGTTAGAGAATCGAAGATAAACTTACGTAAAAAACACAGAGCTAAACTTTTCATTCGAGGAGTCTTTTGTGGTTAAAGAATTGGACTCAAAGGGGATTTATACACATATCATATCATCGAAAAATTACCTCTAGAAAAGTAACGCAGATGTTCCTTGGGCCAAATTGCTCCCTAATCTGTGCCAGTGGTTGAACCTCATTATCCATCTCACAGACATGAATGAGTATGTGCATGCCAAAAGCACATGAGTCGAACGACATCCACAAACTGATAGTTGCTTAGTTTCATTCAACAACTAAAAGTGCCACAAGTACAGCGGTTTCAATTTCCAACTCCAGGTTTTACACCAAAAACAACAGATTAAAAATCTTGTGCCAGGTTCATTCTGAATTTATTCTTTAGCTCCAGATTGTACAGTTAGAAATAGAAATTGAAAACAAAGCGAAAACATAACTTCAAGCAACACACAAGCCTTTGATGTTATAGTAACGGATGTTAATAGGATTCTCTTCATCTTCTTCCAACATCGAAGTGTATGTCGAACAAGCCTGTAATTCCAGCTTCAATCTTTTGACCTATCTTAACCGGACCAACACCTTTAGGAGTGCCTACATTAGCCGATATGTGAATGATAAGTGGATATGTGTGGTAACAAAAGTATTAATTCAATCAGAAATCTAAAATAATAGAAATGGTCGAACTGGAAGAGATTAAGAACAAAATCAGGGTCAAATGCTACTGACATTCATTGTTAAAGGTGCTTGCAAGAAATTAGTAGAATATACAAAGAGTAGAATAAAAAAGAATGCCAAGTTAACTTGGCTCGAAGTTAATAGACGCGGATCACTGAATTGTTTTTTCAGACATAGGACATGGGGGAAACACGTCTATTTAACCAAATCTTGCTTGCTTGAGATTAAGTAAGACGTGTTTCATAACGATTATGCTAATGATAACATAACAACGTAAAGCTAGATAGATGCAATGCAACATTTTTTTGCATTCCATTCTGTAGTGGACTATTTCTCAACGGGATAAACAAGAATACTCGCAGTTGACTTAGCACGTAGAAAAAAAGAAGCAATATGCCAAAACAAGATTCACGAGTTCGTTTTGATTTTCAGCACCATCAAAAGATAAAATAGCTCAAATAGAAGGTAAATAAATAGTTTCGAAAGAGACATAAACACCGAAGGGCTTATTGTCAAATATTTAATCTAAGCAGGGCATAGTTTAACATGTCCATACCTGTCAGAATGACATCTCCCTCAAAAAGCGTAAAGAGAGAACTGATGTGGCTAATCAAGAACGGGATCTTAAATATCATATCACTCGTTGAGCCTTTCTGTCGTATATCTCCATCAACCTTCATCGAAGAATTCATTCATATAAGCCCGGAATGTCAAGCACGTTAAGAGTAAAAGAATTGTCATACCTTTAACCATAATTCTAAATTATGAGGGTCAGACACATTCGAAGGGGGCAACTGCATTGATAAAAAAAGAAAATTTTAAAAATGATGCTTTAATGCTTCAGAAGCAAAAAGTCATAAGAACAGATAATTGTCAATTTGACACAAAAAACTGAAAATATATATAATAATTTGGTTCAAAAAGTTTCTCCCATGGATCTATGGGACTAAAAAACACTATTCGGTTTAACTTTCACTAGAAAAACCGTGATGTAGCAACTTGACAATAATTGCATTCAGGAAGGTTACAGAAGAGGGAGTCAACAATGCATTTCATATGGGCATTTCAAATCACTAAACAAAGTAGCTTTCTGGTCAAGTTCTTTTGTGTAAAAATAAGTTAAAACCCGAACGAATGGTGATACCCCTGGGCTATAGTCTTATTAGACCTTAAAGATTAGTGGCACCATTCATCACATGATATTTAAGGCGATATAATATACTGATAGCAGCCTTACAACAGAGCTGATAGGTGTGAAGGTATCTCGGCCTTTAGCTGTGGTCCAAGGAAGACCTGCAGACTTTAGAATGAAATTAATTAGGTAAAAATACTTCGAGAATGGGCATAGGGACATGGCACCGAAAAATTAAAACAGCACTATGAGCATTCAAAATTATTTCATATATAACTGATTTGTAATGGACTACTGCAGCTGAAAATATACGCAAACCTTTGCAGCGGATTGGATCTCCCTTGCAGTCATATCCAAAGCAAGAGCATAACCTGCAATGGCAAAACATCAGCAAATTCATCATGTGAAAATGCATACACAAATTAAAGTATGCTTATCACAAAACTGCAAAAGCATTAGAGCATAAGCGGATGAGGGACCCAATTGCCCACTCATACAATAAAAAAGGATTTTTACATGTCATTTTTCAAAATTGACAGTTTTACTTCCACAAATCCATTAAGCTATCTCCTCACCTCATCTTGCCCTCTTCTTTAACTTTATAGATCTGTCCCTGCATTATAGGCCTCACAATCATCACCTTTCTTCTGGATGCAACGTGGGAATATAGTCCAGGACTATTTGGGTACATATCTAACACTTTTCGGTCCTATAGTACCTTTTGGGTGCGCTTAAAATTGGACAAGCAATCATATACGTACATTTCAAGCAGTTTCACAGTTTATACAGTAAATGAAGTTTCAGGCTTCAAAATTGGGAAAAAAAAAAAAAACTAACACGAGCATATTGCTAGCTAAACCACATAATCTCAGCAGGGAACAATGACTTCAGCTATCAACATGGGATTTTCCAAAACAGTACCTCCAACATAATTCATGGCCACTGCTTCAGATACATTGCGGGCACGCTGACCAATGACCACAGCCAGCTCAACCTCATGATCCAGTGCCTCCAGCGGCTCCGGCACCTCAATTTTCCCACCATTTTCCAGATACGATGATGTCGGCTTCATAAAGAGCACTGGTTCCTTCAAAAGACATCATTAATCAAATTTAACTACTCAAACATATCCCATAAAAGATGTAACAGCTTACAAAGTAAATTTCAAATTTACTTTAGGAATGGCATTTCCAAGTTCTTTCGCATGTGCGGCATAGTTGCGTCCAACAGCAATGATTTTTGTGCCGACGGCGAGGAGCTTCTGACATGCTGATGCTGAGCTGGCCATTTTCAGTGGTCTCGACAATGTTTTAGAAACTCTATACCTCCCCAACAGAGGGTTACTCAACGGCGATGAAACTTGTATCAGGGCAAACATACATGTATCAGCTTGTCTGTATGGGTTTGGTAAGAGAATCTGATGAATACTATTCCATAATTAAGGCTACGAAAGCACATGAAACACATATACAGTTAAAATTTACATGAGAAAAAAACGCGAAAATTAAAAACTTGAGATTGATTATGGTGCATAAAAATCAAACTAGCTGTGTTTTGTTCTCTCTGGAAAACGCTCCTCAAATTTATCATTTCCTCCTATTCTATTGGTCGACTCACAATCAAACCAATTCTTAGGTGGAGTTAACATAAATAGTGAATTAGTGGAAAGAGTAGTTCGAAAATTATCAATTATCCTTCTACGGGTTGAAAATGCTGACTTTAAAGAAACTAATGATACTTGACCAACCAAAATGTCTCGAGCTATTGGTGCATGTACAGAGTATTGTCTTGAATTTTCTCTACACCATTGTAGGATTAAGCTTTTCTCGTTTTTATTGCAATGGAAACAAGATGGTATTCACTTCATAAAATGTTTTCTTTTGTTTTACTGGACAAAATTATAATAATTCTTTTTATAATAGTTTTGCTGGCGCAGAAATGAACTATCAGAAAAGAAAGTGGTTTTCAATAGTTTTGCTAGCAAAGAAAAGAAAGCGGTTTTTTTTTTTGAAAATTGTGTTAAATCGTTTTTCTACACTAGAAGCTGATAAATTTTCTGGCCAAAGCCACTTATTTTATTCCTTTATTTTTTTTCAATATTTGACACATTTCTTTAATTTTGAAAAAAATCCCAAAAACTATGTCATTTCAAAAATGAGAAAGGAAGTACTGGGAAACAGTTCCCTAAGTTATCTGTAACGCTACTCTACTTTATACATCTCAACGGGAAGCACATTCATATGTTTTTCTTGGATTATTATACCCAAGTTCTCAGGTCAGGTCTTAAATCTAATCAAAAGCCACTATAATGAGCACATCTCAAGAAATCTTCGATAATTACTTTGGTAAGCAAGTTCTGACCATGGCTGCCAAAGAGGAGATTGATGAAGAGAGTAATGAAGGAGGTCTCTCAGAGCAATCAAAACAGCGGCAAAAAAGAAGTTAGATAGAAAAGAGCAAACACCAACGTTAACTTCATCAAGGAAGCACATAGATGGAAAAAACTCAAAAGAGCTAAATTCGTATTTAAGCCCGCATTTTCGGTCAGAGAAGAAATTTGAACTACAATGATGGAGAAAAAAATTCAAGGGAATACTCCATGCTAGTGCCTAGCATCAATGGCATGAGACATGCTTCCAGTACAAGAATCATCAATCGCATCAGATTCAGGATTTTTGATATTCAGGAGGATAACTTGTGATTTCTGAACATTACTTTTCAAATCCACCGAGTATGCTAGCACTTAGCAACACTAAAAGATTGGAACAGAGGAGGATTTGATGGATTTGAGGACCATATTTTAGAGGAAGATGACGAAGTAAAACAAATCAATTGCCTGAATTCTAGATCAAATTGGTTTGTTGAAATAACCCTTTTAAACAATTTTAACAAAATATACATGTATTTGAGCTAGTGTTCAAAGCTTTGAAGTTTGAACCCACTATACATAATTCAGTCCAATTTCACCAAAATCTCAACTCCAAAAAATTCCCTGAATCAATTTGAAATGATATCAGGCCAGGAAAAAAAAAAGAAAAGAAAAACAACAACAAACTCCAGAAACAGCAGGACGAATAAAAGTAAGAATGTATGATATCCAAGTAAGAAGAAATTCAAATTGAGACATACCCTTGATTCGAAAACGCCAAAAAGCTGAAGGAGAAATCCAAATATCGAAGTATCCTTGTTCACGAGACGAAAATTGACATTGATCAGAATGCCAGATAATATCTCATTGAAAATATTTTATACAAATCGAAATTGCCCAAATAAAAATTATATACAAAGTTTCTGCTTAGGGTTGGTTATATTCGGATACCAAATGGATTTGGGCCAGCAAAGAAAATGGGTCTTTTTTTTTTTGGGTTAAAAAATTCAAATTAATTTCAAATCGAGTGCAGTTAAATTCATCAAGTACACATGTTTGTATTGTGTGAAGTTCAGAAAAAGAAAGTGGATTTTTTTTTTCTTTTTATGATTTGTTATAATTGAAAATTGAATATCCAAACTTGATATTTGATATCAGATGTGGTATAAGTTATAATCCGCGTCTGACATGAGATTGTTCAAGGATATTTGAAGACCAGTGCTATAATTTCCGGATAAATGAAGATTACAAATTTTAGGAAAAATTGTTTTTTTGGTCATGTATGTTTCTCTTTGCGATTTTTATCATTTATGTTGTCAAATTTCAATTTCAGTCTGTTATCTTTTTTTTTTTTTTGCAATTTTATTATTTTTTTCCCGTCTTGACGTGTGACACCAAGGCAGTGCTAATGTGACGCTGATGTATATAGTGTCACATAAGCACTTCTGATAAAAAATATAATTTTTAAATCGGCAAAAATGACAATGGATATTTTCGATATTGGTGGACAAATGTGGTTTATATTTGTAAGTAGCCAATGAATTTCAGGGCAATTTTGTTTTCGAGTTATTTTAGAAAACACATGCAATACATGGGTTCATGACTTGTTCAATTTGTTTTAGTTCCATGATAAAGTTGTTGCGACCATTTTTCTTCTACCAAAGCTTTTAAAATCGCATGGTCTCACGAGTTAATTTTGAGAGACATATATGTTATATGGGTCACCCGTAAAAAAATTATGTTTTTTGAGAAAAAAATTTATTTTTTATTGTAAATATAAGAAAGTTCGACTAATCTTACGAAAAAAAATATATGAAACAGTTTTACTTATATACACACACATAAATATATTAACAACAAATCTCAGTTTCTTTTCATTTGTTGCGAATATATTGACTGTTCCATATAAGGGAATGATTATTAAATAATCATTCTCTTATCATGGCTACCAAACATAGCCATTTTTAGTGAATTCAATATAAAGCACATTTTTCTCAAATCTCAAATATATGTTTATGCATTCCAATTACTTATAATACATATAACACACATATCCGATAACAATTATCTGGTTAATTGAAATAAGCATAAAAAATAACAAACTGAGGTGCAATTTATTTCCCCAAAAAGACACCACGTGACTACACGTCTGTCCATGTCAATCATGTATCTAACCTTCGTGCGATTTGGGGGTGGACAGAGTAAAAGCGAAAACTTGTGTGAGACGGTCTCACAGATCGTACAGATATCTTATTTAGGTCATCTATGAAAAAATATTACTTTTTATGCTAAGAAGTATTACTTTTTATTGTGAATATCGGTAGGATTGACCCGTCTCACTCTCACAGATAAAGATTCGTGAGACCGTCTCACAAGAGACCTACTCCAGAGCAAAGATTGATGCTCGGTTTGAACAAATATATTAAAAAAAAGAGTGAGTCTCATGTGAGACCGTCTCACGGGTCATAATCCGTGAGACGGGTCAACCCTATCCATATTCACAATAAAAAGTAATACTCTTAGCATAAAAAGTAATACTTTTTCATGGGTGACCCAAATAAGAGATCCGTCTCACAAATTTGACCCGTGAGACCGTCTCACACAAGTTTTTACCTAAAAAAAATTAGCGTTTTATAAGAGAAAAAATTTAAAGTATGTATTTGGATAATATTTCTGTAAAACGTTTCAAAAATTATTTTATTTAAGTGTTATCCAAGTATATTTTTAAAAAACAAATGACTGTTTTATTTTTAGAAATGAAGACAATGCATAAAATAAAAACATATTGTTTTTTAAATGTAAAAACATTTTTATAGAATAATTGTTTAAGCATATATTTGTTCTTAAAACAAATAGTTTTATATAAATATTTGTAAGTGATTGTCCAAACACAATATCTCGTATCAAAGAAGCGAATTTTTAAAATTAGCAATGTCAATTTAAATTTTGAAATTTGAAAATCTATTTTTTTAATTTAAAAAAAACCAAATTTTAAGTGCCGATAATGGCCCCATGAATGCGTAGGGTCTCTTGCGCGTGGGGTTTTCGGTCCAGCTGGTTGTTAGACAGAGAAGCGCTGACCCATTTTTGGGGTCGCCAGCTAGCTTTCACGGCTTATAATCGCCGGCTCAAGCCGCAAGCTCCGGTCCAGGCTGAAACAGATTCCAATGACAATTCTACGTAAAAGAGTTTATCCTAACGTGAAATGCTAATTAATTTGCTACCTCCATGTATAATCAAAATCGAATTTATATATTTTTCCATACTGAATTTAAGTCGAATCCATTCAAAGATCGGGTCGAAGCATGCGGTTCGATTTCGGGTTAAATAAAAAAATTTAAGTATGTTAAAATTTTCAGTATATTTGCTTACTTTTAAGTAAAGAATTGAATCAACAATTTTTTTATACTAATAAGGTAAAAACTTGTGTGAGACGGTCTCACGGATCGTATTTGTGAGACGGATCTCTTATTTGGATCACCCATGAGAAAAAATTACTTTTTATGCTAAGATTATTACTTTTTATTGTGAATACGGGTAAGGTTGACCCGTCTCACAGATTATGATTCGTGAGACGGTCTCACATGAGACATACTCTACTAATAAATATATCTTAAGAAGAAATAAAAATTTGGAAATTTTGATTCTGACTTATTTGGTTTTCATGCAATTTGAATTTGGTTTTTTTAGTTTAAACCGAAGAAAATAATCTATCAAGTGTTTGATAGATTGAAACTTGCAAAGTATTAATCAAACCAAATAATTTACATTTCATTTGGAATTTGAATAAAAAATTTCACTTTTGGTAACCAAATAGACATGATATTCATATAAAAAAACATGCAAAGACTAAAAAAATTGGGAAACGTTGCGATAATGATTCAAATGGTAGCATTGTTTTGTATTTAGCGAGATCAAGTAATAATTATTTTAAGTATATAATTTTTTCTTCACTAAAAATGAAAGATTATTAAAATATTTATTTTAGACCATTGCATTGATTAGTTAGTCAATGGTTTAATTTATACATGTTGTTTGATTAAATATAATCAAACTCTGACCTGAGTTAATATATGTTATATCATTAATGTTTATCTCTATTTCAATATTATTAGATCATGTAAGTTTTTATATTTTTACGAAAATTGACTTATATGTTGATGATGCGGAAATCTTGCAATAACATGAGTAGGTAGTATTTAATGTTGCCAGTTTAATGCGAAGAAAGATAATATTAAGTAACAGCCCAAATTTAACTAATAAACAAAAAACTATTTAACGTGTTCGTTGTCGCTTTCGGACCGATTCAGCAAGCCGCGGCTCGGGACAGGACAGCTGCCAAACCGAGCCGCTTCGGACAAAACATGCTGACAACCTCAAAAAGCCCATGAGAACGTGCAAGCTGGGCATTAAACAAAAATTCAACCCCTTCGCCTGAATTTTTCTCCTCCTTTTTAAGCCATTATCGAAGCTAGAATCCGTAGATTTGCTGCGAATCATCATTTTTCTGCTTCGATTTCTGCAGTTTTCGGTGTCTGGAAGATCCGGTGAGCCGTAGTACTTCGGGTTTTGCAGGATATTCACCGGCGGGGGTGGTACCGGCAATGTGGGAGCTCCAGCCTGTTGCTTGCTTGTTTTCGGTTCTCCTGCTTTGCTCTTCGGTGGAGTTGGTTGCTGCTCAGAGATCTAAATGGCAAACTCTTAGCGGTATGAGATCTCCATTCTATCAGTGTCCGTGCGTTTATGTGAACTTTGCTTAAATTTATTTTTCTGTTATATTCTTTATTCCCTGGGGTCACTCAGTGCATTAGCTTTAAGTCCGAACCTTAACTTTTAGCATTCGCTTAAGTGAGAAAGGGAACATGATTTAGCTTGAATCTTGAGCTGCATTTTCTACTTCATAGATAAACCTTTTTCCATCAACTTGAGAAAGGTGGATGTTAAGGTTTTGTTTCGTTGTTTGCGTTGGAATTATTTTGTGGCTCAATCAATTTAATTAATTTTATATGGACACGATATCTAATGTAGGACTCAATGAAGTTATCTAATTAATTATGTGTTTTCAAAGTATTAAATACATTGGTATTGTCCAACTAATGGGTAGAAACTCAGCCTAAAGTCTTCTATGATTGGTCGAAGACTGCTAAGGTTATCATCTAAGACAAAATAAGTTGGTCGATAGGCTCGACATGAATTCCTGACGTGTTGTGATATATGGATTTAATTACATGATTTATATATTTATTTTTTAAATCTCCAACAGTTTGGGCATTAATTTTGTCATTGTCACGTCTATAATGGGAAACTGGAATCAATTTTTGTGACGCTTTCGGATTTTTTTTTGTGTTTGTGTGTGTGGATGAGTTTCGGAGGCAGATAAATTTTGACCTGAATAAAAGTCTCCTTGAAATTAATGACTTCCGTGAATCTAGATAATCATAATTGGATTCCAATGTCCTCTTCCATGATTCAGAAAATGGAGGGTCCTCAAGTCAGATGAGTGAAACTTGTCTTCATGGAGTTCGGCATATTGTCTGCAAAATGTGATAATTCTGCTAGTGTGCGAATTCAAATTCAACCCACCATTCTGCTGTGGACGAATTAATTAAAAACCTAAACATTTCGATATCCGGATTTGTCCACGGTATTACAGTTGCTATTGGGAGTATACATATAATAAACTGGCTGTAAAAGCTTGTAAAATCCCGGTCTCTCATCTTTGCTATTTGGTCATCCTCTTATAGATGTTGGTTTGCGCTAACTTATGTATCGGCTATGTTGTCGCAGGAGATCGACCTCTGGTCGTTGCGAGAGGTGGATTTTCTGGGATATTTCCAGATTCAAGTGATTTTGCATATGGGCTTGCGATGCAAACTGGACTACCTGATTTGCATGTATGGTGTGATGTTCAACTGACAAAAGATGGATCTGGAATTTGCTTTCCAGATATTTTGCTACAAAATGCTTCTGACATTGGAGATTTGTACCCAAAAAGGGACAATACATACACTGTGAATGGGAACTCCATGAAAGGATGGTTTTCTGTTGATTTCTCCCTCAATGAACTAGTGCCTGTCAATCGTAAGTTCGATTAATCAGTCATATCTATATGTTTTACATTGTCCATTTATTACTGGTGTTATTGGTTTATTTATTTATCTTTTTTATGCTGTAAACCAAAATTTTATGATAAAACGAAAGTATTAAGTTATAGCTTTGTAAGTTAGATGTTGCTAAGTTTTTAAGTCTCTTTGATACATGGGACAGTGATACAAGGGATTTTTTCTCGGCCTCCAAATTTTGATGGTAGACAAATGCGAATTCTCACAGTTGATAACGTGGTTAACCTTACATATCCAGCAGGATTATGGTTAAATATTCAGGTAGATGATATTGAATCATTCTTGATTGCAAGCCTAATTTATAATTTTTTATTTTCAAAGTTCTGATAATTGTTACTTCACATCAAAACCTTGTGCAGCATGACATATTTTTCAGCCAGCATAATCTGAGTATGAGAAACTATGTTATATCTCTTCCTAGAAGCTTGATCGTTAATTATATTTCGTCGCCGGAGGTTAACTTCCTGAGAAGTATCGCAACGAGATTCAAATCAACGCCTACGAAGCTCATATTTCAACTTCTGAGGCGTGACGATGTGGAGCCTTCAACCAATCAAACATATGGCTCCTTCTTGACTAATCTTACATTTATTAAAACCTTCGCTGCTGGAATTCTTGTTCCTAAGTCTTACATATGGCCAGTGGACAACAGTCTATACTTGTCGAAATTTGATCCTCTTGTGCTGGAAGCTCATAAAGCTGGTCTCGAAGTTTATGCATCCAATTTTGTGAATGATGCGCCTTTGCCTTACAATTACAGCTACGATCCTGTGGCTGAGTATCTCTCCTATATTGACAACGGCCAATTTTCGGTTGATGGTGTGCTGTCTGACTATCCTATTACTCCATCTGCTACCATAGGTAAGAAATAATCTCATATAAATTGTGTATGATGTTCTGAAAGAGAATATGCATTAAGCAAAGGCTCTCAGAAGAACAATGGAAAAAATAATAAAAAACCATTCAAGGGATTTAATGCTCTTTGGATTGGAAGAAATCAGTGTCATGCAATTTCAATTTTGGATGGAGATAAAGCTAGTCAAAAAATTGAAAGGTTGGGGTTTGGAATTTAAATTAAATAATTTCTGGTCTGTGTGTAATAAATAATGTATTTTAATGAGGGGGTAATTAAGTTATTTTATGGCTCTCATTCTTGCTTATTTCTTGTAATTTTTGGATTTAATTATTTAGAATATGTCAGTGGTTCTATTAATTAGCTCGAAAATTGAAAGATCGGGAGTTGAAAAAATTCAAATTAATTTATTCATGGACAATGTTTAATAATGAATTTCAATTAGGGGCTAATCGAGTTATTTATGGCCCTCATTCGTGTTTATTTCTTATTATTTTCAGAGTTAATTATTTAGTATATGTTATGGGCTCAATTAAATCTTATTTTAAGCTCATTTAGCAACCACACATAGAGTTCTATACCTGTAGAAGGCACATTGGGTGAGAATTATTAAAGATCATATTTTATATTTTAGCAATACAATGGAAAGTGATTCTCTTTTGCAAAGTGATTTATCAAAGGTTAAAACCTTTATTATTTTCACAGATGCCTAAGGTTTGTGCTTTTAATCGAATTCAAAGATTCAGGCCCGAATTTAACTAATCCTAATTTTTTGTTCTTGATTGTTTTGTTCAACTGAATTCAAAGAGCCAGGCTCGAATTTAACTATATCCTTTTTTTGTTCTTGTTTCTTTTGCTTGATTTTTAAGCCATAGGCAGATAATGTTTTGAAATATGTTTCTTGTGATTTATTGAATCAACTTTACGAAATAAGCTTCAAATCAGTGTCGCTTGTGGCTCGTTCATTTAGAACATTAAATTTGCATATAACTTGTTATTTTCTCATTTGGTGTTGGATACTTTTTTCTCATTGCAGATTGTTTCTCACACTTGGACAAAAATGCGAAAGTGCAAGGTATGCATATATGCTTGCTTGCAATTTTCTGGTATCCAGTTGGAAATGTCCTTTTAGATTTCACTTGGTTTCTGCATAACGCTTGTGCAACTTTTGAGCTGTCCTTATTGATAACATTGCTTTACCCTGCCATAATTTCAGCAAATTTTTCGATTATCTCATCTGAGGGAGCAAGTGGTGACTATCCTGGTTGTACTGATAAGGCATATAGCAAAGCTGTATCAGATGGTGTGGATATACTTGATTGTCCTGTTCAAATAACAAATGACGGGATACCTTTCTGTTTGGGATCTATCAACCTCAGAGACAGGACAAATGTTGCCGAGTTAAACTTCAGTAACCGCACGACAACTAACCCAGAACTTGATATTACGAATGGAATTTTTTCTTATGATCTCAAATGGAGCGAAATAAATGGCTTGAAGCGTAAGTGAACTCGTAACCGATTTAGTATTACTGCAAGTTAGATAGAGATAATACACAGACTTGCATATGGAATGGATGACTTCTAAAGTTACCGAGTTAATAAGCTTGGGGGTTGGTTTTCAAACCGTCAGTTACGTAAATGTTTCGCATGAAGTGAAAATTGACAGAACTTATTTATAAGCTTGAAAACGGAAATCCTTTTGTTTGAGGTTTGCACCAGATTTGAGATCCAAGGAGCATATGATGCTTCATCAAGACAATTGCCCACCTTTTTAGTTGGACTAACTTCTACCAATTATAAGATTTCTCAGTTACTAGCATATCCAGAGATACCAGCCATCTTAGTATTCATAGAAGGATGCATGTGTGAATTTTCTTTAAGGCATGTTTTCTTTGAATTGCAGCTGCTATATTCAATCCTTATACAAATTTCTCGCTGTTCCGAAATCCAAGAGCCAAGAATGATGGGAAGTTGATGCAACTGTCTGATTTTCTGGCATTTGCAAGTAATGCATCTTCTTTATCTGGAGTCTTGATCAGCATAGAGGTGAGTGTAATCAATATATATGGTGCTGGATCTGTTTTTAACGCTTCCATCGGATTCAAGTGTTGAAATATAAAAATAATCTCCAGTGCGTGCAAGTTAATATTCTTCTTATTAGATGTTATATTGACCTGCGATGAATTTAGAAAATGCAGTCAATAAGCATTGTATTCCATAATGATGCACAAGTGTGCACCTACACTTAACATAGGCTATAGTAATCAAGATCTTTATCAATAGAATATGCGAAATAAAACTATGTTACTCATCCGCTTGCTTTGTAAAACTTCAATTATTAATAAAATCTAGTTTCTTATCCAAAAAAATATGTGTACAGTCTTTTGTGAAACTTTGTCGCTCGGAAGAGTTCTGACTTCTTCCAAAAAATGACTAACGTCTCAATGTCTTTGCTATTTTGTCAGTGCCTGTTTTGATCTGAATTTATTAACTTTTCAAACTATCATTCTTGTGGGTTTATAACTTGATTTATTTGGAGGGATTGAATGACTTCATTTTTACTATTCTCTTATTTAATAGTTCACTCTGACTCTCCACTCTAAGTAGAAAACTTATCTATTTTGACAATAACTTATTCCTTCGAGCAGAATGCTGCATATCTAGCTGAGAATCAGGGACTAAGTGTAACCGATGCAGTTTTGGATACTTTGAGCAAATCTGGTTACAGCAATCAAACAGGAAAGAAGACTATGATACAATCTAGCGATAGTGCAGTGCTAAAGAAGCTCAAAAGCAGCACTGATTACGAACTTGTTTACCAAGTTGACGAGGACGTTCGCGACATTTTAAACTCAACAATTTTGGAGATAAAGAAATTTGCTAGCTCTGTGGTCATTAATAAAAGATCTGTCTTTCCAACTGATCAGGCCTTCCTCGTGGGTGAAACAAATGTTGTTCCGACATTGCAGGCCTTTGGTCTCCCCGTCTATGTCCGATTATTCCGAAATGAGTTTGTATCTCAACCATGGGATTTCTTCTCTGATGCATATGTGGAGACTAACCAATATGTTTCTTATATGGGTATTAATGGTGTCATCTCCGAATACCCTGGTACCGCTGCTAAATACAGAAGTAAGTTCAACCGTAAATGCTTATATTTCCTTCTCCTTTTCTTCTTGTTTATTTGAGGTTGTGATTTTATAATGAACAATTTTATTGGGTTCAAGAAAACACATCACTTTTCATGTCCCGTCATATTAATACCGGATACGTACATTGCTAGTAAATGCTTATGTTTCTTCATGTTCATTAGCATTTGCATATAACCATTATGATTAGGATTGTTCTGGCAGTTTTAATGAAATTGAATTCATTGAATGGACATAGAAGAAAGTCCCGTGGCATTCTAGAGTTAATGGTTAAAATAAATAAAGCGATTATGTTATACAGCGATTGCGAGTTTGTATGTATGATCCCTGCTACGAATATGTTACATCAGTCAAATCATGATCCTGTTGAAACTGTGCAAAACTTGTTATTGCTTCTCCTGCTATTAGAATCTGTCATGCTCTGGCACCACTGAGTGGAGACCCATGTATGTGAGCCTGCATACATTAGACAATGCTGGTAACTATTTTGTCTTTGTACTCATAACCCAAGTTAATTAAATGGTCTACTGTACATCCTTAAAGTCTATTATTATTGCCTTGCCAATCTTTATTTTATTTGACCATAACAATCGCTTAAGATTGAATTTTCTTCCACTTTGAATTGAACTTTTTTGTCTGGTTTGCAGAAAACAGATGTTTAGGGTATAAAGACTTACCCGCATATATGACTCCAGTCCTGCCAGGAGGCCTTCTCCCACTAATGGTGTCTTTACCTCCTGCTCAGGCTCCGAATCCAGTCCTTACAGACAGTGACATTGTCGAGCCTCCTCTATCTCCTGCCAAAAAGCCCCCGGTCGTGAACAATGGTGATGGTTCTACAGTACCTGGACCGACCCCACAAAATGGGCAGTCTTCTGTGGTGGCCAGCATGGTCCTGAGCGTCATTGCTATTGTTCTTGCAGCTATTGTGGTATCCTGAGAATTATGCACGACTATCGACCATCACCCCTGCCTATTTTATATCTGATATTGTTGAGCTTCTTACACGGCTAGTGCAGTCAGATGATCGTTCCTCCTGTCGATCGATCTTGTAGGTATTATGGTTTTTGGCCAATATATTTGATTTAATTGGATGTCTTCTTAGTTAGGGAACGTAGTTGTTTAATGTGTGGATGTTAATTGTTCTTCGTTCACTGTGGACCTCTTGTTTCCCGTCGTAAATTTTGTATTCATAATTATTTTGGTGTGGATTGATACTGATGTCAATTTTTACATAAATAAAATTTGAATTTTTTATGTAGAAATTCAGGTTGCTAAAAGTTACAGCAATTTGCCGAAGGAATATGAATGTAATTTAAATTTAACTTAGCAATGGGGTGGGCGTTTATTTTCCGGTATCGGGTACCCGATCCGACCCGATTGTGTCGGGTATTTTTGAAAAAACCGGTTCGTCGGGTACCCGATATCCAAAAATAATTTTCGGGTTCGTATTCGGGTATTTTACTGTTGGTACCCGAATTTTTTTTAAAATTTTTTTTTAAGGGTCTATCCGTCTATTCATTTAAAAAATACATGTATTTTTTTGTGATTAATCACAACCCGATATAATGACAAATGACCAATCATAAAATGATATAATGACATGATATTTTGTGAAATTTGAAAAATACATGTGTTTTTTTAATTTACTAGTCACAATATGATATAATGACTAGTCATAACTCGATATAATGAAAAATTTAAGAAAAATGTTTTTTTCTTCCGGGTACCCAAACCCGATCATTTCGGGTACCCAACATGATCGGGTTGGTGTCGAGTACCCGAAATTTAAGAAACCCGAACAAAAACCCGACCCGCGTCCACCCCTACTTAGCATAATGTAGAAATGTATTGGAGGTGTGAATTTTTCAGGAAAAAATTGCAATTGTACTTTAGAGATTAAATAGTTAAGTTTGATCTGACTTGAATATTGTCTATACTAAGAAGTAACTATTTACCCAGAAACTAAAATATACGGATAATTTTACATGTAACACACTTGAATTATTTATGGATGTCAAGGGTATCTTTTTTCTTATTTCTAGTAAATGTCAATATACAATTAGCTTTCTGACCTTAGGAGGTATTCCCTCACTAAATTGGATTCCACGAGACATTTGGGATTTCTTGGACTGAACCATGCAAGTGTTTGTCGGCTGCTGTGCCAGTTCGGCTAGTGCGTGGAGCCTTGCATTTACCGATTCTTAACTCCATGGTAGCGCTTAGCTTAGTAGCTTAAGATCTCAATCAATGTATTGAACTTACTCAAGGATGCTGAGACGCCATTTATGAGAAGTCTAATGAGAGTTGCATCATCATATTATTGGTAACCAAAATCAGGTGACTGCATGCTAATGTATACCCGTGGAGGTATAGTTAAGCGTGGATGAGGATATCCGATCAGAAACTCATTTCCAAGTAAATTCGTGCACTGGCTGCATGCATGTGAAAAACGGCTAAGTTGAGTTGAATTCCTATTGAAACGTTCTACAAGTGTTGGTAATGATTGCACCTGTTCGATTGATGTATCTCACAACCAATTTAGTCCCTTGGTCCTTATTGAGATGAACGGTTCAGATATCCTATATATTTCTAATTAAAGCAGTGGTTACCCTCTTACGTCCAATTTTGCCATTTCAGAGCTGTCTCTCTGACTCCTTTGCGTTCATTATCACTATACCCTGCCTTCTTACAACTTAAAAACATCAGAAATCTTCAAGAAACTAGGGATCTTGAACTGCCACCGTTTCTCTCTAAAGCATACAATGAAATGGGATAACTGATGAGTGATGGCCTTGCTAATCAACGTATAATACTTGTATGATGTATCACTTCCCAGATTTCTTTCTTAAACGCTCTTTGACAAAGTCAGTTCGAGCTTTGATCCGAGCTTGTTGAGGAGCAACATTTACATATGACAAATGCAAGCCTGCAGCAAACAACGAGCCACCAGCAAGGAAGAAAGCTACAGTTGCTGCCAATTTCTTTGGTGTTGACGGGAAGCACAACACCATTGGATGATTAATGCTTCTAAATATCCTCAATAGAAGTAATTTTATCGCCTCAAACTGGACAAGAAGATGGAATGGATCATCGCTCACATTACACATACAAAGAAGAAATGTAAAGAGGTTCACACGCACTGGTTGAGAACCAATGACTAATATTTGTAAGGAGGTAAAAGTTCCCATTTAGAAAAACCATACAAATTCCAAGTTTCTTCATCAAAAACATCTCTGAAGACAGGTTTGTCCTTGTAGCATTTTTCAGAAAGAATTTGCCAAGGAACATTTGGATTCAAGTAATAAGTGGATTAGACTTCAAATTTCAAGTACAAAGCAAATCATATTGTTTGGATAATTTCGACTTCAAATGATTGAATTTTAACTTTAGTAAAACAAGGCATTTCAACATATCGGAATTGCTTCAAACCTTTCAAATTCATTCTTCAAACAAAGTTATTCAATAAAGACACCACCCGAGCGCACACTTTACATAATTATATTTCACCATATGAAAAAAAAGTAGATTCAAAAAACCCCAAATATCATATAATCAAACAAATAATAATCTAAAAACAAAATCGCAAACAAAAGAGTAGGTCGGATCCTAGCAGCAGATCAAAAGAATGTTTTGCTATCACTAATAAAACTTCTTCCGTCAGAATTCATCAAACACTTGGCATGCAGCTGACAACAACTATTACTTGCTATATGCGAAAGTTCACCGAGAGGGGCAATAAAGATTTACCTGATATCAGCTGGAAAATAGCGGATTTCGGTGAAAACAGCCATAGCCATTCCCAAGTAAGATCCGAGCCCGTCTCAACAAATAACCCGGGTCAGATTGAAAACCTATATCCATCTTCCAAATTCACGCACGCCATTGCAATTTTTTTTATTTTTTTTAGAAATTTAGGTTGGAAAGAGGGAAAATTGATGGTGGTTGTTTCCTAAACACCGATTATCGATAGGGTTTGAGGGGTGGTCGCCGGTCGGGTTCCAATGTGCTTTAACTTTTAATGCTATTTTCTGAAACTTTAAAACATATTGGGAAATTTTTTTAGGAAAATTGCAAATTTTCGCGGCGGTATATTTTTTTATTTGTGATTTTTGATAATTTTTATTATCAAATTTAAATTATAGTTTTATAATTTTCGATTTTTAAAAAAAATTAGTCATTTTTTATTACAAAAAAAATATTGATACGACATTATATAATTAGTGTCAAATAAAATATCAAATTTATATATATATATATATATATATATATAAACTAGCGAAATATCGCTAGGGTTTGGGAAGGTGGATTCCAATCTGTTTTAATGCTATTTTATAGAACTTTGAAATATTAGAAAAAAAATAAATATTGAAATTTTGTTATATATGTGTGTTTATCACGATTTTAGTAATACTCGTTATCAAATTTCAGTTGTAATTTTTGTCAGTTTTTTTTTCAATTTTATAATTGAGAGGATTGATGCGATACTATTAAATTCATACAAATATATATGACCAAAATCCCAAGAACATAATTATATAAGAAGAAATATATGTGTTTTTGGGAAAAATTGCATATATTGAACATAATTATATAAGAAGAAATGACAAAAATACAATTATACATTCAAAATATGCAATTTTTCCCAAAAACACATATATTTCTTCTTTGGTTATTATCTAATTTCTTGATATCGGGATATTTGATCGAACCACATAATTCTTATGTTTATATACATTTTTGTTTGCGCTCGTTATTGTTCATCTTGAATTCATATCGAGTTTCTATAACAAATTAGTTCGATGTAATCAAAAGTTCAACGGTTTAATTCTCAATATAATAAAGATTTCATCGAAACGAATGTTCAACCGGAACGAACAATCACATTAAATTTGATTGCACGATCTACAATTGAATCTTAATCAATAATTACTTTACTAAATAAGTTTTATTTCTCATTGTATGTGTTATCATATGTTCATTTTAAAACAGGATATGAATATATTTATAATAATTAAAGATTATAGCCTTTTTTTAATCATATATACACATATAGATCAATGCAATTGGTCTCCAATTTCTCACACGTAATCAAAACTATAATTACAAATTATAAAAAAAATTATAAATATTTTCAAAATTAAACTTCAATATATAAAGTGTCAATAGATTTTTAGTGACTTTATAAAAGTTTAATTGTATGTAAATTTTTGTAAAATTTTAAAAAGTAATGTGATATTCAAATTTGACTTTAAAAGCTCTACAAAATTCTATAGGTATTCAAAATATCAATAAACTTTTAACGACTCCATGAAATTCTATAAAGTGCAATAATTATAGCTTAAGGTACAACAATAAAATGTCAAAAAAAGTTTTTGATTCAACCTAAAGATTTAGATGTACTTAATTGAAAAATCTATCAAACTCACGTTCTCAATACAAACACTAAAATTTTCATTCTCTTTTAATCTATTTATTTTTCCTTTTATTTGTACTGTTTCAAAAAATATATATTTTTTTATTCCTAACAATAGTTTAAAATCAAAATTATTAGCATCGTTCATTTTATTTTTAGAGTTCCAATCACAAACCTTAATAAAATTTAAAATTATATTTATTAACAATTTTAAAAAATTATTACAATGCATATTATTTTTTATTGACTTATAAATAAAAAATAATAATTATTTTTTATAAAATTTTATTATGAACACATAAAAATATTGTTCATTAATACGTTGAATTAACATAAAAAATTGAAATTTATTTCAATAAATTGGATAGTTCATTGTCGTTTTTCACAAATTAAATTGATTTAACTTTTAAATAATAAAATTCATTTATATTCATAAATAAAAAATAATTTAAATTTGAAAAAGTTATATATGTACAATAATTATTTTAAAAAAATAAATAAAAAAATAAATCCCACAATTATAAATTATAAAATTCACATAATTATGTGAAAACGTTTACAAAAGTATATAAAAATATTGAACAAAATTCTATAAAAGTTTGTGAAATTTATTTTATTGTATGAGATTTTTTAAAAGTCTACGAAAATCTATAAATCCACAAAAATCCACCGTTTAAAAAAAATCATTAAAAATCTTATAAACCCCTTTTAGTTTAATTTCATAATAGTCCAAGAAGCAGAGGTTTACCAACCATTCCAAAGCTGGTACTATAAATATCTCAGCCTCCCCCTCTCTCTGTCTTCATGTTTCGCACGAAAACTTCGGGGAAAAGCGGTGGTTTCCGTCATTCATACGGCATCGAGAATTCGCAAAAGGGCTTTGATTTTTTGGTAGGATTTTCAAGATTTTGCTGTCTCTCGTGCTTTTGTATGATGGGAATTGTGGGTTCCGGGATTGTTGGTAGTTTGGTTCTGGGTTGTGGAATACAGTCAAGAACTGTGTATATTCTTTGATCGATACTGTGTGGAGGAAATATACGTGGTTTTAGGTGAAAGTTTATACCGATTTATTTGAATGAATCAGTTGTTTATGTCGGCTTGAGTTGGAAAATTTTGGGATTTCTTTGCCTTTCTTTACTGATTTTTTAATCAGAAGTTGAGAAATGCACGTGAAATCATTTCATTTTCTTTTTTGGGACAAATTCATGTTCTTGATTATCATTAAATGAGTGTTTTAAAGTTCTTATTAATATTATTTTTTTATCATAATCAATCGCTATGTGTATTAAAAATAATAATCTTCTGTAGATGCCCAGTATGAGTTCTGATCTTGCTGATCCAGATAAGGAGCCTTTTGTGGAAGTCGATCCCACGGGTCGATATGGTAGGTATAACGAGCTTCTTGGGTCTGGGGCGGTGAAAAAAGTTTATAGAGCATTTGACCAAGAAGAAGGTATAGAGGTGGCATGGAACCAGGTGAAATTGCGAAACTTCTATGGAGATGAAGCCATGATAAACCGATTATATTCTGAGGTTCGATTATTGAAGACCTTGAAAAACAAGAACATCATTGCGTTATACTCGGTTTGGCCAGATGAAAAAAGGAACACGTTGAACTTTATCACCGAAGTTTGTACATCAGGGAATTTGAGGGAGTATAGGAAGAAACACAAGCAAGTTTCGATTAAGGCGTTGAAGAAGTGGTCAAGGCAAATTCTTAATGGTTTGCACTACATGCATACTCAGGAGCCTTGCGTGATTCACAGGGATCTCAATTGTAGCAATGTCTTTATTAATGGAAACATCGGGCAGGTATATATTAATTTGTCTCATTTTTCCTTTGTTTTCGGGTTCTTTTGCTTTTATTATGAGGATTTGAGTGGTTGCTGGAAAATTCTGGAAATCATATGAAATGATCACCAAATATGTGCAAATACTAGTGTTGCTTTTTAGTTGAACCAGGTCGAAAGATTTCACTATTCATGGTAAACATATACATATATGTCATTGAAACTGTCATTATGTTCTGATTAATGATCAAGAGAGTAAATTATCGGTCTGTTTCACGTGATTCCTTAGCCGTTTACTATTTTTCCGAAATGATTTAATTTTATGTGCTTGCCATTCTTAGTTCTCTCCCTTGAGCTTAACATAAACATATATGTCCTTGAAACTATCATTATGCTCTGATTAAATAATCACTGCTCTCAAATCAATCAGGTGATGCTGATTTACTCTTTAACACTGCTTCACTTGAATAGGTGAAAATTGGCGATTTGGGCTTGGCTGCAATAGTTGGGAAAAACCACTCAGCACACTCATTACTTGGGACACCAGAATTTATGGCACCGGAGCTCTATGAGGAAAATTACACCGAGCTAATAGACATATACTCATTCGGCATGTGCTTGCTCGAGATGGCAACTCTTGAATTACCTTACACAGAATGTGACAATGTTGCCAAGATATACAAAAAAGTAACTTCCGGTGTGAGGCCTCAAGCCATGAACAAAGTCAAGGATCCAGAGGTGAAAGCATTTATCGAGAAATGTTTGGCTCAGCCGAGAGCTAGGCCATCAGCTGCTGATCTTCTTAAAGATCCATTTTTTGATGGAATAAATAATGATGACGACGAATAAGAATGTTGTTAGATAACGCTAGCAGTTAGCAAGTGATTGAATCAAATGACCCTGGATTTTGTTATGGTTTAGTGTATGTAAAATTTCGTTTTTCTCATGTTTTCGTGTTTGAATCACATCTCAAGTTGTATTGATTTGCATGACGTTTCTTCCATTTTCAGTTTACTTGAAAATTTGAAATTTTCTTGATCTTGGAAGCGTTCCGTGTGATGTGGATTTCTGCAATGGAGTTTGGTAAGGCCATCTCCAAGACTGCACCAAAAAACACAATTTTGGTGCAGCAAATATTCCTCCAATGGGACTGCTATTCTTCTTTCTTTTTATTCTTTTTATTTGTATTTATTATAAATATTTGTATTAAAATTATAAATATTATTTAAATAATAGTATTATATTTTTTATTTTAATAATTAGATATTTAATCATATATATTAAAAAATAATTGTTGATTTTTAAAATATTTATTTATTTATGTTAATTATTAATAATTAAGGACTAATTTGATTTAATGATTTATAATTAATATAATTTAATGCAAATACAAAAATTAATATAACAATATAATTCATAAATAAATTAAAAAATAATTAAAATATAAATGCAATTTGAAACACGTAATTCAAATACAAATGCAAATACAAAGACAATAATCGAAAAGAAAATACATTTAGAAGATTTGAAGTAAATGAGTTGGTGATGAATGTTGTATTTAGTGCAGAAATCGCATTATTTTAGTGTAAAATTTGCATCAAAATAGATTTTATGGTTGTAAATGATCTAAAAATCTCATTTTATTTGTCTAGTCCCTAACAATAGCTTTATTTCAAGTTGGTAGAGAAAAGTATATTTTTTTTCATTCAATTATATCACCTAAAATATATATTTCAGATAATTTTTGTTATCCAAGCATAACTACATCCTCCTATAATTATAGGATCAAAATCTATAATCAATCATAATCAAATATTTAAATAATATTTTCAAAAAAAAAAAAATATTTAAATAATACAATTTATAAGACATTTCCTCTCTGCAAAACGATTGAAAATGACTTTTAAACTGTATTATTTAAATATTTGAGTTATATAATTATTATAGTTTTTGACAAAATGGATGATGTTTGATTTGGTATCGAAACCATTCTCATATGTTGGATTTTTTTTTCTCGAGTTGGAATGCATTGCAATTATTGAGAAAATGATCGCATGAAACATCATTATTATGTTAGAAAAACGACTTAAAATATTTGTGTTGGATGATTAGCACAAATTCATGGCAAGAATTAAATGCATTAAGAAATAAAATTACCTAGACTAAATAGAGAACAACTGAAGCACCTGGCTTTCTAAACATAATATCAATCTGGCTCATACTTTAAGGCAAATGATATTACGCATCATGTACACAAGTTGCAAATCTCCGACTACAATGCACAAACTACTAACCAATTTTTAGCAACACCATCTACGTGATCCTCGTGAAGTTGGGAAAAAAACAACATGAAATGCTCGTTGAACGAAGCGAAAAATGATGCACAACTATAATTATAAATTTTCTATTCAAATAGTAAGAATAACTTTGGTTATGTTGGAATAAATGTATCTGACTTGATGAAATATTTGAAGAATGAATTTCAAATGACTCAAATTAAAATGTATTTGAAATCTACCACATTATTATTGAAATAACACGACTTTTTATGAAATGAAATTTGAAATTCACTTCCATTTTATTTATACAAGCAAGACAAGGAATGAAATAAAAAATTCACCCTATAAAATTTATCGATCTAATCGCAACATTAACAAATCGATATATAGGTAAGTACTTTTCAATACTCATAATTTGAGCATTTGGTTGGATGTGAATATCATATATCATATCATGTATATTGATCTAGAATGAGCAAGTTGATATATTTTTTTAATAGACTAGGAATTGATTTGTAGACTTACTGAAAATTATATTCAATGATTAACAACATTTGCACAAACCACATTTCACAAGTCTAATAAATCTATATTAAATATGAATCGAATTATCTAATGATTCCATTTCTTTTGATTTTGTTTAAAAGAAGCGGAATAAACAAGAAAAAGGGGAGGAAGAGGAGGACTATTGGTCAGAGAAAAAGAAAGTGCGAGGATGTGCAAATCCTCTATTTTTGTTTAATGAATAATATTCCTCTCATTAGATCTTGCTTTCATCCAATCCTTCCTCATCCTTTTGACAGTGATTCTTGATTATGAATCAAGAGTTAATTTGATTGATTATATGTTTGTGGGTTCTTTTGATCTGTGCGAAATTTGTGTTTACAGTATTGCAAGGTGCGGTCTTTTATTGGATGAATGAAGGATCCAAGATTTGTATATTAAATCCAGCATTTCCCAGTTGATATTTTATCAGTGGTTGATGCTGGTTCCTGCCTGATTTTCTGGATAAGGTCTGATTTTCCCTCCCCTTGTTTTTTGGTTTATGATTACCTTTGGATCTATTAGATTTTTCTATTGATTGATTGTATGTGTGATTGTTGGATTCTTGAGGTTCTGATGCAGCAATCATCTTCAGACTATTTTGATCGAGCTAATGTTTTGTGTTGCATCAAATTATCTTATGAATTGATTCGAGCATTGCACAGGATGACAACTTTTTCCTTGATTTAATTGTATTTATTGTAATCGGATTGTTTGTAAGCTTATATTGCTTTTGGTTGTTTTTCTTTGTCATTTTCCCATTTATGGATTGTTTGGTCTGTGGAGGACAATTGAGCATCGAGGTAATTGCACATGAAATTGCAGAAAATATGGAGACAGATCAAGGTAAGCTTTTTATTGGTGGCGTCTTGGGACACTGATGAGGATTGGTATATGGACAAGTAGTGGAGGCAGTGATTATGCGAGACAGAACCACAGGTCGTGCTCATGGATTTGGTTTTGTCGTCTTCGCCGACACTGCTGTTGCTGAAAGAGTGGTCAAGGAGACACTGCTATAAATTATTGAACATTTAAAATACTTGAATTTGCATTGGCAGCAATACTTAATCATGTAGCTAAAAGTGTCTTAATGCGTGCGTAAAAATCGACTGGTAGTAAGTTTTAGCTAGTATCTATGGCGAGTAGATGATGGGGGAGTAGATTGTTTCTTGCACTTGGTTAAGTTTCATGATTCACGTGATGATAAAATGGATGTTGTCTCATGGGTCTAACTACTATTTTTCTTTCATCTTTCAGGTGGAAGCAAATAAAGCTGTTCCAAGAGACGATCAACATTTAATAAACTGTAACAGTGGCAGCATCCAGGGATCACCAGGGCCTGGACGCACTAAAAACATTTTTGTAGGAGGATTAGCTTCTACTGTCACTGAGAGTAACTTCAAAATTACTTCAATCAGTTTGGTACCATAACAGACGTTGTAGTTAATGTATGACCATAACACTAAAAGGCCAAGAGGTTTTGGATTTATAGCTTGTGATTCAGAGGAGGCATTCGATGGGGTGTTGCACGAAACCTTGCATGAACTCAACAGTAAGATGGTCGAGGTAAAACGAGCAGTTCCAAAAGAATTATCTGCAGGTCCTAGCCGGAGCCCTCTTCCTGGATACAGCTATGGATTAAGTAGAGCCAACAACATCCTCGATAGCTATGGCCAGGAATGTAATATGAACTCACTTGGAGGCAATGGAGTTAGAATGGATGGCAGATACAGTTCATTAGCAGATGAAAATCTTATAAATTTATAAGAATGGATTGGAAGAAGTTCCATGAAAATCTTAATTTGGAATTTTCCAGCAGTGAATGGAGAAATCATTCTAACAAGTTCAATTTTTTTATTTTTGGGAAAATTTGAGCTGCAATTTTTAAGAGAGAGACATTGAAGGAGAAGGAATGACTTACATGTGCACTTCAGGTGTAAGGAAGTTCAAACAAAACTGGCATTTTATATTTTAAAATAAATATTGAAGGGACTGAATCAAAGTAAACATATTGGAGGGAGATTTTAGTGTAAAATTCCCTTTATTTATTCTAAGTAGATTAATTGTTAATATTTAATACATGTCCGTGAAACTTAAAAATCTAATATAATATAAAATACGATAATGTAATCTAAATGGATAGAATTTAGCCAGCTAGAAATCTAATATAATATAAAATACGATAATTGAGTACACCACCAATATTCATCATATAAACACTCGAATTTGTTCCAAAAATGAATCTTTACGCTAATTAGAAGGAAAAACTAACATAAAATTCATCGTTTCAAATCCCGGCCTATCAAAAAACTGTTTTGCCACCAGTAATAAGATGCCACCAAGCGGGGTCTGTGCAAATGAGAAAAACGAAAGTGAAAATGGATCAACGACAAACGATACCAGCTTTTCAAAAAAAAAAAAAATTAGTATAATTGAAAAAATTGTACAATATTTTTTAAGTTTGTCTAACTGAACAATGGGCACACTTGATCGTCATGCTGACTAAACTACACAAACGTAAAGAAATTTGTTAAATGAAGATGCATCGCCGAAATCTTTGGAGATGAAAAGGGAACAAGCGTGAGAACCAGAATTCAAGAAATCCCGTGTATTTTTTCAACTTGAAAACTTACTATCAAATACAAGTGTATATAATAACAGGCTTAAAAATCATATTTCTACCAGTAAAAGCACAGATTTTTACAACTCCAAGATTCGGCCTATCCTTATGGCCGTTCAGCTGGAGTTCTCAGAGATAACCTGAAAAATTTCATGCTACCATCAGAATTAGTCGAAATCCAGCCTCAAGTAAAATTAATTAATGTTACCCGATGAATTAAGGGCTTGGCATTCTCCTCCCATTCTGTTGCCCACCTAGATGAAGATCTCCTTTCAATCAAACTTGTCCTCATCGATTGTAAAGCATCACATCTGTTAGGGAAACCCTCAAACAGCATCTGTAGAGATCGAAACATAAGCGTAAGGAATTTCCTACACATTAATTCAGCCATTCCACAGAAAAACTAATTACATTATGCAAGTAAAGAATTCTTCCACAAAACAAGTTGCAAGACCCATTTCTCTCCACAGTGATAAATCCCTTAGAAAATATTTCATGAATTGCAAAATGATATGTGACACTCACAATTGGTCATACTCCACACAAAATGCTTCTTTTTGTCTCAATTTGGCAGCATTGGTTAATGCACAATACTAGGTAAGATAGACTACATCCATAAGCATCAGTGCTGATACAAAGGCATTATGCATTTATTCTTTTAAAGGGGGTTTCGATTTGGACCTTTACAAGTAAATAGATACAAAGGAAAGTCCATCAGGTTGGAAAACAACCCAACAGCCTTTAAAAAGGTACCAATCCTAAACATGAGAGGACCGATCCTATTTAAAGGTGCAAGTGACTCAAGCTACTCGCGAGTAGCTCATGAGCAACTCGGTCAAACCGAGCTCGAGTACTTTTTCAAACTCGAGATTCAATTATTGTACTCGAGTAACTCAGTATTAACAATATATATTTTTTATTCAGATGCGTGAAAAATAAGAGATATTTTTGTCAATACATATCAAAACCCGTTTGATCAATGTTAGAATTCAAACTTTCGAGCTCGAAAACTCGATATATACACTAGTCGAGTCAAGCTCGAAAAGCTCGAAAGTCTGAAATCTAACATTTAAATCTTAGATCGAACTCGAGCTCAGGTTTGGTACTTGAGTTCGACTCGGCTTGTTTGCACCTCAAATCCTATCTAACAAAATACGAGCACAATTATCTGTTTGACGAACTTCACCAAAAAAAAGTACCAGGTTTCCATCACGATAAGCTGAGTTGGCGAAATTGAAAACAAAACAAGAAGTAGAGACGAAGACAACAAGCATACTTATTAAAAAGCTCAAGATGTCTCAAAACACAAAGATGTAGCTCGGCGTACATGCGACTACATTAAGGATCATATGCTCCAGAAACCTTTTCAGCCTTCAGGAATCACGTATATGAGGTTGCAATATCAGCGTCAACACATATTCATGAAAGTTGGTAAATCACGACATATTTCAGAAAATTTAAGCAAATTACAAATAATTCAGCACATATATAAACCAAGAATTCCAGTAAAAAATAAGTCTTAATTATTAGCAGTCATATATTTCACAAATTTTCACATTCTTAGGTTAAATTCAACTAAAATCCAGGGGCAGATAAATAAGGGCCCAAGCATGGGTTTCGTCTTAGTACACAAGGGAAAAAACGAATTAGATATCGGATCAGGGAGTGAAAAAAAAGAAAAGAAAAGAAAAGAAAAGAAAAGCAAAACAGAAAAGAAGAGAAGAGAATGTGAAAACGGGGAAATAAGAAAAGAAAAAGGACTTGCGAGTTCCCTTAAAAAAATCATGATTGCATTTTGAGCATATGCATGTGCCATCAACTAATATGATCAACAGATATTCTGTATCCTCTAATTTAGAATATAAGCTGGCCCACTAAAGGAAGAAAGAGTGTGAAACTATGGTTGCATGCTCTACAACTTGTTATTAACAGGATTACCATGAGTTCATCAGCAAGTTCTGAGGATGACGAGAAAAGGAGGCCATTCTTTCCAGTTTCTACCAGCTCCTTGATGCTTAACGCAGATCAGAAACAGTTAGTATAAATAGCACTAGCAATGGCACAACCACACAAAACGGTAATTTACTGAATCTTACCACGAATAAGAAACAGCACAGACTGGCAGTCCACAGCCAAACATATCCACAACCTAACAAACAAAAATCCCCAAGAAAGAGATCATTTACCCCAAAGTAAAAAGAAAGTTTCTTAAATGAGCGATTTTTTCCCAGGGGTGTTTGACTAATAAATAGTGGTAGTTCACTATTACAAAATGGATAAATTCAGGAATCAAATAAACCTTCATGGGTAGATCCAACCCTGATGAGGATGTGTGGAGGCAGACACCTAAGTCTGAAGAACCTGCAAAAATAGAAAAGGAAGACATAAAACAGTTCTGGTAGAAGGCAACATATTAACTACTTAGATATAACACCTACCAAGAAGCAACACATAATCCTCTGCAGACAGCCACATGGTACGGAATGCTACACGTTTGAGACTAAGTTTCTTTAATATTTTCTCATACTTTTCCTTTTCAGGTCCTTTACCTACGTGTATTTAAAAGTATTCAATCATCAATTGTGTTAAACAAAATTTACTGTAATGGCTCCACAAATTTTAACAGATCTGAAAAAGAAGCAGATGCATAAAAAGCCTCTTTACCAGTGATGATAAACAACAACCTAGGGTAAGCAAATCCCTTTCCAGAATGAATTTCTTCCCAAACAGTTTCATCCCCAACTGAGTCGTCCTCATGTAATAGTGCTGCAACACGCCTATCATACATAACAGCAGCTTCCAGAAGCATACTAAAATCTTCATCCGGAGTCCTAAAAAGTTATCGAATATCATCGAATCATGCTTATATGAAATATATGCTCATCAATTTCCATTCTGATATTTCTGATAATTATCATGACAAAACAATGTGAGTTTCTCAAGTTAGCTCCACTGATGATATATCAGAGTCTAAACTTTCTAATTTTGGACATTTTAAAAATAATGAAAAAGGTAGTGGATTGAAGGAAACGTTCGAGTAAAGTAAGAAAGCAAGCATTTAATGGATATGAACTTACCAGCTTGTACTACTAACAATTAGAGCAGGTCTGTTTTCCTTCAAGGAAATATCACTGTCGATTTGAGTTGTAAATGGAGTTGTAATAGGATAATTGCTATCTGGTTCTGCTGATCCTGCCATATATGTGCATGTCTGATTAAAATTAGTAAGAACACTCGACATTAATTTAAGAATTGAATTACAAACACTATTGTTTCCCTCCTGTACCACTACTTATGCAATCTCGAAGGCCATATGGCTGATTGAGGCTTTTACTAATCCTGCAAAATAACTAGATCACAGCAGTCACCTAAGTTTGCTGATTCAATGTATTATTGAAGCTTTTAATGACAATAGACTCACATCATGCCTCTCCTCAAGCAACGATGGCCGGAAAAATTCAGGAGGTTGATCATACAAAACTGTGGTCCTACAATACGATAATGAGGCTAAAAAATCTATCAGCATATGAAATGCCAGCAGGTTCCAATGCACGGTGGATTAAACATATCATGCTCTTACTTTATACCCCAGTTCTGAGCCAATTCATGTTGCATAGCTCTAGTCACACACAAAGAACCATGGGCCATCTTGCCAAAGTGCTTCTCTATCCTAGGAATAATCATACATTCAGTCTGCAAACAAGGCCACAAATTCCATTTTAATGTAAAAAACAATGATAATTTACCATCGATATACAGCTACAAAATAACTACTCCTTCCAAGGGACATGGCAAGTAGTGTGTATCCAAAATTATGCCAATCCACAATGAATGCAGAATGTCTCAACCAGCTGGCCCACTTCACAACCACTAGCGTAGGAACTGAAGGTGGATTCTGCAGCAAAAATGTACAGAGCTTGATGTTTAGAACATATTTGCACAATATGAATAACAGAATAATAATTTGACATTCAAGTAAACCTCCAGCAAACATCATTAGGTCATGATGTCCGGGACCAGTAACAGATTATTATTCCAGTCACAATAATATAAATAACAGAACAATAATTTGACAATCAAGTAGACCACCAGCAAACATCATCAGGCCATGATAACAAGGAGACCAGAACAGATTATAATGCCAGTCACAACAATAAAAATAACAGAATAGTGATTTTACATTCAAGTAGATTTCCGGCAAAATCTGACCATGAAGCCAGGGACTAGTTAGCCTCAAACATTTTGATTTTTACATTACTGAAAAGTACACCAAACTAACTCGGCAGACCTCATCCTCCCATCCATACCAAAGAAAATAAAGACTGCATACACAAAAGATAAAGCTCACCTGCACAATGAAAACATCAGGAGCAGGTATCTTTATACAAAGATACCACAGCAGCATGAGAAATTGAATAATAGGCTTGCAAATAAGTACTAAGGGACGAAGAATCTTCGGAAAAGTTTGAGGAACTGTAGGCCATTGTGGCTGTGAAAAGCGAGAGTCTTGTCAATGATCATCTATTTCAATGAAATTTAGTCCGGAAATAATATAGTTAATCATACCACTTTGTGAATATGGATAGATTTGTTCTCTAACAATGAAGTGTGGGGATCCGAACCTATCCAAAGGATGAAGTCGTCAATCAGTAGAAAAATAAAAACTAGCAAAAAAATCTGTTTAAGTAAATACATTATGATTTATGCGGTCAAGTGATACACTCATTTTCAGTGGCAAACGCTTGAAAAAATACTGATCAATCCACTATCTTTTGTGTTGAAAAAACACTCATTTCCACAATATGGGAAGTTGCAAGTACTTGTGGAATTTACTGAATAATGGACATGAAAAAGAAGACCCGAAGTTGAAGTCAACATAACCTCCAGCTCCAGAGTATTAGATAAAACATGAATTTCAAGTACACAAAAATATGGTAACACCGTAACAGTACGAAAGCTTGCAATACAGTGTAGTTACTGGTTACATGACACAGAAACAATTCAAAAGTTCATGGGGGGAAACCTGAAAACTCTAAGTAGTACAAAGAATAATCAAATGCAACAGTACCTCCGTATGCAACTATATCAACCTCTAGAAAACCCTGCAAAAATTGGGAAGTTCCTTATAGAAGCAATCCAAAGGATAAACCATGATCAATGGCACACTTGCAATTATTACAGCTAGTTATTTAGAAGTTACAAGTTACCTTCAGCCCATTTTATCATTTCTTTTTAAGACGTTTCCCTTACAACCATGGTTCGCCGGAACGGCCGTTATTCGGTCGGAACGGCCGGAACAGAACGGGAACGGTGACCGCCGTTGCAAAGTTCCAGGGCAAATCGGTGATTGTCTTGTAGCGTTGTTTTTCGACGTTTTTTCGGCGATTTATCGGCGAAGCGGAACGGAACAGCCGAGCGGAACGGTTTGGTGTTTAAAAAATATGGTTATGAGATATTCATGGTTCATTACGGTAAGGTATGATAATGGTTATTATAGATGGTTATGTTTATTGGAATGGTAATAGAATGGTTATGTTATTGGTATTATATTTCATAGTTGTTGATAATTATGGAAATGAACGTATAGAATAGAAAGTTGATTTTAAGCCAAATAGGAAATGGAAGTGCAGAAACGGTATGAAAATTGTGGCAGTAGTTGTGGTTTTTAGTATAATGTCTTGTAAATTGATTCAATTGTTGTGAGACCACTTCCATTAGAAAGATAATATATAAGGCTATAACATTCATGTTTTGATAGATCATTTGATTTTTCAACATCTGGTATACATGGAATTAGACATCGTGGATTTGATTATGAGTCGTCTCAATATATGGTGATAGATACAATGAATTTTCATCATCTATATAGCGGAGTGTTGGACGTCATGGTCCCGAGTATAGATCTTCAAGTACAGCTGATAGTTCTACTGTGTATCGTGGATTCAGATACTATAATCGTCGTGACGAAACACTATTACAAAATCAGTCATCCCATTGTAATGATCTTTCGTCATCTCAATCTAATCAATATCTCTATGGACAATCACGTCAATATCCAAATGTTCGAAATCAATTTAATCTACGAGATAGTGATGAAGAATATAAAAATGATTTCGCTCCTCCGCGTCACTCTTCATGGTATTAGCTTTGGTATGTTATAATTTTTAGTGTGTATTTCTTATTGTGCTATTATTGTAAAATAGTTTTGTATTGATATATTAATTTGTAATAACTTCATATATTTTATTTTTTAGTATGATGTAATTTATATTTAATTTTTTTTACCAATTTTTTGAATTTATTGATTTTTTTATACAACCGTTATGCAATATAACATTGGAACTGGAACGGTAGTTGCCGTTCCAAGCACCGCAACCGTTCCGGCGAACCATGCTTACAACTCTCATCACATGTTTCAATATTTCAAAACTGATTTAACATATTTTCCGAGAAGAGTATATTCCATAACCTTTTCATGAAGTCTAACCAGCCATCAAACAGAACTTTTCTAAATCAACAAGAAAACAAAAACAGAAAATATGTGCACCTGCCGAGCAAGAGAAAGAGCATGGTATTGCATTCGCGGGCTGCGACCAATATCACCAAGAACCACCACTGCGGCCCTATTTCTCGGCGCCATAGCCAATGATCTGTCCACTATAATAAAAAACTCAATTCAATATACTAAATCTTACGTAAACTGGATCAAAATATGAAAACACGTGCATAAAACGGATACAAAAACAACAAGACAAATAAATGAAAACCTCCATTCTCAAAACCCTAGAATTACAAATACCGTGATCCCTCAAATCCATGCCTACCTCACAGATAGAAAATAGAACAACATACTCACCGCGAAATAGAAAAAAATCTCTCCCCTCAATCCGCGAAACAAAGCTCCAAATCAACTGTGTTACAAGAACCTGGGCACGGTTGGTCTGAAAAACCGTCGATCAAAAGCACTTTTTTCGTCTTCGCCCGTTTTCAACGAAGCCAAGGGGGAGTTTTTTTTTCTTGTGTTTTATATATTGTTTGAAAAAATAAATAATTTTTTTTAAATACATATTTTTTTTATAAAATATGGGCAAAGGCAAAAAAGCGCATAAAAAATATTTATATCCTGCTTTTTAATTAAATTTTTTATTTATATATTTGATTTAATTAAAAAATAGGATACATTAAAACAAATTTCAATTAATAAAATTTTAAATAAACAACAAATACACGATTGAACAAATATTGTCTAACTAAATCAATGTGATAATCTTTAAAAAAAAATTAGAAGAGGTGAATATTGTCATTTATCAAAATAAAATATGTGGCACAGTGTAAATAATCGTTTTTTTTAGTTGGTATGTGAGACCGTCTCACACAAGTTTTTGTCTTTTTTTTTTTGTGCAAATAAACATTTCTCATTTTTATATGATGTTTTTATAATTAAAAAAAACAAACAAACTGTATGTATTTATAATTATTTTTATTAAAAATAATACTACAATCCAATCATTGTTTTATCAAATAAGTAATTGTAGTCTAAGGAGAATGTTAGAATTTGAGGCCATGGATTTTGCACATGAAAATTTGAAGAAAAAGGTTATGGGATTCAGGACAATGGAATTTCTTAACTCTCCCACCACATTTATTTAAAAAAGATGGCATTTAAGTTGCTAAAAATAGCAATTGTATTATGCAATTTTAACAGCAGACGTCAAATACGGAGAGAATGTATTTTTCAAAATTTCCCAACAAATTCTCCAGATAGATTTTTTAAAATAAAAATTATAGATTAAAATTCCAATAATTATGGGTATCAAAACCATTTGAATTGAAATCAAAGGCCGTGTCCCAACACCAGCAATCCCATTAACTGTAAACCAACCTCTTCACAGATGATAAGAATGATCATCATCCAAACACAATAAACTATAATCTTTCTCCCAGAAAAAGGTTAAAAAAAACACCAAATATCTTCACTCACTGTTAGTTTCAATAATGCAATGAAGATATTGCAACTGATCCATTATAGTGTTCTTCCCAGTGTTCCAATATTCCATCCTCTTTCCTTTTCTCTATGACTTTGCTTCTGCTGAGCATCCCTCCTTGTTGTCGTTCTTCTGGCCGTGCCAAGCAGCATGCGTTGGCCATTTCTCCCTCTGCTCCCAATCGAGACTCTCACCTTCTCCATCCCAACATTCACTCCAATACGTCTCATATGTGGCTGCATTGGAGATTTGGTGTTAATTTTCTTTTGAAGGCTTCTTCGCAGTGCACTACTTAGCTTCTTACTTGCATTTCTATACTGTTTAGGACTATCAGACGGAGTCTGCTCGGGCAAAAGCTCATTTTTTTCTTCTTCATAAGTATCAGCCTCCTTATCTGATTGGATTGTTCTTAGTGGTAGAAAAGGGGGATGTAACTTGGCTGTTCTGAGTGAACTAGGAAGTGGGATTAGAGAGCTACGCCTTGGAGCGACTGGTGCCGTGTAAATTTTTGGTATAGCTGTGCTAAGAGATGCACGGCCTGTTCTCTTTGGAAGTTGTAATTGTTCAGCAATATCAGGGTTATTTTCCTTCTCTGTCAAGTTATCATTCGTGGCATGTTCATCCTTGTGAGTTAGGTGAAATGGGACTTTGTTGTTGTCTCCTAAAGAACAAGGGGCGTTTTCAAAATGAGCTTTTTGATCACCAAGAGTTTTAGTTGCAAGTGGTGGTCTCACTACTTCACAGCTATGCTCCTCTTGTTGTTGGTTCTTTTCTTGGTGTTGCTGTTCTTGTTGCTGCTGTTGTTCTGCTATTTTCGAGTCCACATGCTGCCGTGCTAGCTTTCTCTCTACCAGAAGTTGTGATTCCAATTCTTTGATCTGAAATGTAAAACGAGGTAATATTGCCAGGATATTTTGATTATTAGAAGATCTAAATTATCAAAAAAAGTATAAAGAATATAGTCAAACGAAGCAAATTGAGAAAAATGGGGATTGGGAAAATTGATTCAAGAAAGTTACAAAGGAAACATGATATAACCTCTTTGGAAACCACATATTTTTTTAGATGTATACCTTTTCTTGAAGAATTTTATTTTTCATGTCTTTGTCTTTCATCTTGACCTCAAGACCATGATTAATATCCTCCATCTTCTTAACTTGAAGATCTTTACTCTTCAACTCTTGTCGAAGTTTATCGACCTTCATTTTTTGAATAAACCAGAATCGATACCAGTATGAAATTTGAGGAACAATTTATTTTTAAAAAACAATCATAATTCATTCATTACCACTTGTTTGAATTTGAGGATCTCGGTGTTGTCCATTTGCCTCTTTGCAGGACCCAGTTCTATTCCTCGAACTCGACTGGCAAAATTTAATGAGCAAAGAGTCTCAGTGAGGTCATTTTCATTTGGACTGATCTGTACAAACATTAATGTCTTTGAATCTCCACCTGTAATTACAAAGTCCACGTATTTTGTTATAAACACTTTCCCAGTACTACTTCTTCAAATAACAAGAACATATTTATAATACACGACATTACTTATAAGAGTTGATACCTAATGAATCTTGGAGCAAGTGAGTGAGTTTCGAATTCCTGCACCCAAAGGAGAGCAGAAAACTTAGACAGACTGTCCAAATAGAATGAGTATACTCGATGTCTATATCTCTGGATTAGCATAAAAACGACACAAAGAATTTTGAAACATAATATCATCTATGCATACCTGAAGGGGATGTGTGTGCACTTAGCTGCAAGTGCGGATATCACATCTCCTAGTGCAGAAAGCGATCTATTGATATTCTGTGTTTCTTTTAATCTATCGCCCTGAACTTCCGTTTTAGCTATTCTTTCACTTCCTGCTAAGTCAACCAACCATAGTTTGCTTTTGGTGCATTCTCCATTTAGAAGATTCTCTCCTTTCACAATCACACAATGCATGCTGCATTTTTAAGAAACAACAAAATTTTAAAAATTAATCATTCTTTTTTGTGACATTGCTCCATCAATAAGACGACATTCAGAGAAAAAGCAGACCAATGTGATCGGCTACTATGCTCATTAACGTTAGTTGATCCAACGGCCCTGAAATTGCTTCCTGTTTGAAGGACTTCCCACACCTCACTCACATTGTTCACGCGAGCTTCGGTTACTCCTGGAACATGATGCCCTCCATCACCTACTTGTTTTATCTCAAGCCTGGATTTCAAATATTCCAAGTCTTAGAATTTTTGGATACATGCTTTTGGACTTTGGTGATTATACATGACTTAAAAACATGAAATAAAGACCCTACGACTTCAACAAGGCTAGTACCTCTTTGCAGTGAGTCCAGTTTGTGAGTCTGAAGCTAATAAATCCCTTAGTTGTTCATTGTAAACTTCCAAGACACTTACTGATATTTCATATCTAAATGTGTTTTTACGCTCTTCAATTATGTGAAATAGCTTCTCAAGAGTTCTATAGTTAACCCCCCGAGCATCTTTTGTTCCTTCCATAGTAAATGTTTTACCAGTTCCTGTTTGGCCGTATGCAAATATACACGCATTGTATCCGTCTAGAACTGAAGTTGCAAGTGGAGCTGTATCCTCAAAAACATCAACTACTCAGAAGAAAATGCACAATGTTACATTAGTTTTTTGTTAGGACAAGAATGTAACTATTGTCAGCACAAGATACTGGTCGATTACAATTACCTTGGTTTGCCTCTGGACTAAAAACTGCATCATATTTAAAGGTTTTCTTTGAGATCCCATTTGACTTGATTGTTAGCTCGCCATCCTTTGCAGATTCAAAGTCAACAACCTGTGAAGCTCCTCCAGCAAGCTCTTCAGCATTTAAAGGTCGACATCGACAAAATACTCTAATGTTTCCTGAGGAAGTATGATTATAAATTGAGTCTTTTCCCAGTTTATAGTCCTATTTGACATGATACAGTCAGTTAATCCATTTCTCTACCTTTTAAGTCCAGAACCTTGTTATAAAGTTCTTTTGTCAATTTCGCCTCCTTGAGGTACTTGCTTTTTATATCTTCATACAATTCGAGTTGCTGTTGTACTGTCAACAAAGACACTTACAAATAGAAAAAACAAGCACGCAAATATACAGATTTGACAACCTTTTAAGATACTATGCAGTTGATTTTGCAAGATGTAGATCTCTGGATTGAGTTAGGAAAAAAAAGTCCAAGATAGAAAAGAAATTACTTGTGGACTGAACAATAGACTTAACACCCTCCATATCTGCCACATATTGCTTAAATATTGAAGCCTCTTCTGAAAGTTTGATTTGATCCATCTTCAGAATCTGCAATATCGAACAAGTTGATACAGTAAATATATGTTCCACTTGAGTGGATTATATCAGATGTCAAAATGGTCATTTCATTACCTTTGATTTTTTAGTCAAGTATCTCAGTGATGAAAACCATCTACTCTTTTCTTTCACCTGGCCTTCGATTGCAAAAGCTGATAAAGAAAAAAACCGAAAAAAATAAAAATCAATCTGGGTGGCAAAACATATAATTTTATAAAAAATGACACACTAAATGTCACTCTTTTCGCGACTTCCTCACCCAAGGATCCCACATGCATTGATTTACGCATAAGCTCGTTTTGAAGCTCTTTCAAAGACTTCCAAGCTTCTTGACATTCTAGACTCTTTAGTTCATTGTCCGTCCTTAGCTTTTCAAGAACCTTTTTCGTTTCTGATAGTTCCTTCGCTTGTGATTCATGTTCCACTTGAAGCCTCCAAAAATTTCCATCAACGGAATTATCACAGATATCCTAATTACATATCATTAAAAGAGAAAATAAGTTGCCAAGTAAAATCTACATATGTTTATGATCCTACTTTTGAAGTATCTAACAAGCATTCGATTAATGTTGAAAGTACTTTCGACAACTTGAACTGTAGCATGCCGGTTGATCCCACTCTGCCAAGTAATTTTCCATCTCCAAATACTAGAGGCAATAAAAAAAAGAATACATTCCATCAGCAGGTCATGGATGTCATAAGCAATTGACCAGCAAGGTTTTTTTAGAAAATTAGTTCAGCTTACTTTCAGAAGAATCTTTTCGAATAGAAATGCCACAAATTATTGGGGATCCATTTACACCTTCAAATCTAATAGATAACACGTTATCCCTATCAACATAAGTTTTAAGATCCGATATCACCAAGGCCTTGTTTGCACCCACACTTGCATAAATATCTAAACTAGATATAACCTGCAAATATTGAATAATTAAGCATGTTATATATCCTCATAACATGTCGCAATTAAAAAAAAAAGAATCAAGCATGGACTATTATGATCATCCAACCCCACACCTTTTGCTCTTGTAAGTAAATGTCGAATATTCTCATTCCCAGAGGACCAGCTGTAAACACGAGCTCCGCAAAATGTAGATCAACCAAGTACATTCCAGACTCCAGATTCTCAAAATGATATGAACAATTCCCTAACCGAGCAGTCTGGTAGAGACCTGGACATTCTTTTCCATCACTAATGATGGGATCTTCAGTCTTTATAGTTACACCTCCACTGAAACCTCTGTCCTCTGAAAATGGTACGCCATCTTGAAATGGAAGACTCGTAGAAGATCCCACATTAATTCTCATAACATATTCTAATAAATCTTCACGGACTAATGGTGGTGCAGCAAGCTCGAAAGAAGATTCAGTGCTTAAAGCACCCATCTTCGCTAATGGGGTTTCAATGGAGTCCCTGATCTCAGACCCCTTAATTCCATTTTCTAAAGAAACATTAATTGGGCTTCCACTGCTAGGGTTTTCAGGTGAATCTTCGTATCTCTGGTTTGAAATATCAGGTGAATCTTCATATCTTTGTTTAGAAATATCAGGCGAACCCACACATAATACCAGATCAGGCGAGGTCAAAGAAAATCCCAAGACAGATCGACCTAAAATAATGAAAAGACAACGTATAATTAACTCAACAAAGATCAAATGAGATTCATTTTGGTCGACTTTCTTGAAATTGTACTAGCTTATATACTTTAGCCCGACCCAAAAAATTATATTCTTTTAAAGCTTCGAACATTTTAAAAAACCATAAACTAACAAAATCAAAACATGTAGGAAACTACATTACAATCTTTCATTACCAAGATCCAATAAGTGCCCATATTCGAGAAGTCTAAAATGAGGAACTAAATCATGCATAAAAAATGGGGTTATTAGGGAAGATTACCATCAATCTTCGTTGGACTGGAATCGTCTAAGTTTCCCGTCATTGAAGATTCTAAACTACACTCGAATTTACCTGCCAAATGAAAGCGAAATCAATAAATCAAAAACCCATTTACACTTGGACCAAAAAAGTGTAAATCTTAAATAATTCTGATAGTAGAAATGAAATTTGGCGATCTTACAATGATTTTGTATTCGATCTTGTTCTTCCTGGCGAGAAACATCGGTCATAAGAAGTGGGTCATGCCACTCAAAATCTCCCATTGATAAAGCAGCAAAGTTTTTGAAGTTTTGAACGCAAAAAGATCTAAATTTGGTAGAAAAAAGATGAAAAAGGGAATTAAATAAATGCTTTTTCTATGTATATACACTCTCAGTGGAGGAGAGTGGTATCAAAAGAAGGTTTCCCTGGAGAGACCGTTAAATTCGTTTGGGGCCGAAGCCTGCTTTTGAAATTTTGAATTTTTAGAACCGGGAGGGAGTAACGGATAGATTATAAGATTTTACTAATTAAATTGTTTATCAAGTAGTTTAATGAAAATAAAAGGTACTAAAAATAGGAGATTAGTAATTCCACTTAAAATAAAAGTTTAAATCTATATTACATTTTAAACAACCGTTTAAATAAACGGATAAATATACCATCTTTTCATTTAATAAAAATTACATAATTTAGGAAATTTGTATTTTCATTTTAACTTGGGAAAAAAATTGTGTGAGACGGTCTCACGAGTCGTATTTTGTGAGACATATTTTTTATTTGGGTTATTCACGAAAAATATTAATTTTTATGTTAAGAGTATTACTTTTTATTGTGAATACCGGTAAGATTGATCCGTCTCACAAATAAAGATTCGTGAGAGCGTCTCACAAAAGACCTACTCTTTTACTTGGGCTAATTCCAACTTTTCAAAACTTTCTAATTTAATATAGGACAAAAACTTGTGTGAGATGCTCTCACGGGTCGTATTTTGTGAGACAGATCTCTTATTTAGGTAATCCATGAAAAAGTATTACTTTTTATTCTAAGAGTATTAATTTTTATTGTGAATATCGGTAGGTTTGACATGTCTCACAGATAAAGATTCATAGGTACCGTCTCACAAGAGACATACTCTTTAATATAATATTTTCCATATGTATCTACGTTTTTTGAATTTATAAAATCGAAAAAATTCTAGAAAAGAACTAATTCATTTGAAAAAAATCGCGAGACTTTAGGAGAGAAAAAAAATTACATATATGTATAGTGGACAAAACTTGATAAAGTTTAATTATATAGGTTAAAAAAAAGGGTACATGTATTTAGTATCATGAGATATTTTTACATGCCAAAGCATTCAAATTATATAATATTTTAAAATTTCAACTATACCCATTATAAAAACTTTTATATCCAAAAAATCCTATAAATTTATAATTTATTTTGAACACCTCTTTATAATTTTTAATAAAGTTCGGAAAATGTAAAAATATATTTTTTGATTAACAAACACTCCTAACTTAAACGTTATAAATAAATAATAGTGTCATATTTTGAATATTTATTCTAAAACTTCACTAATAAACGTAATTATAGTCTTTAATTAATTAATCTACTATACCAAATTTATTATTATTTTTTATAAGGGGCTGTGAGGATTTCCTATCCTTAATATAATAATATTTAATATAAAGAGTTACTTATTTTATTTTAATTCAAAATATGCTGGTACATGATCTGCCTTTGCATTATAATATGGTGTAATATACTGATAAATTTACGATAATTTAACATTAAATAAAAAAAGGACTATAAAACCAAAATATAGTTTAATTTTATAGTATAGATATCATTTTTGCCCAGTACACTTGTTGGTTGTCATGCATTAAACCAAACAACATGATTGTATCCACAAGTCGACATTTTAGATGTGCTACACAACTATATTTCATTTCATATATCAAAGACAGATGTGCTACGAAAGCAAGTCAGGATCGATGGCAAGGGCGGGGTAGAATTTTAGGAAAACAGAACTGTTGATTTCATTACTTGAAGCCTCCAAGTTTTGGCACAGATTCTTGATCTTACAAGAAACAAATCATACGAACTCAATCAGCAGACGGTGAGTTGGTTAAGGACGCTTCAGACATGTCCTTCAGGAATGCAACAACGTCGTCTGTTGTGTTGATAAGATATCGAGCATTAGTACGGGTTCGATTCACAGCACAGGAAAAATAGTTCTCCTTTTTCAGATCAAGTACATTCCAAGGAGCATTTTCTGGGGACGACTGGCTGCTGCTACCTGAGGAACTGGCTGCTGATTGCTTTCCATTGTTTGATCCGTCAAAATGATTCTCACCCTGAGACTCCGAGCTGTTTTTTCCTGATGGAAGCTCAGGAGACGATCTCTTCTCATCCGAAATCCTAATTGTATTGGGTATTTTGTTTCTTGGGGTAATCATTGAGTCATGTGGAAGCTCTGGTTCGAAAAATGTATAGACGTCCTCGTCCTGAAGCAAGGAAGGTTATAAAAAAATTGCTATAAATCCTAAATTGATTTAGCAACAACCCATAGGCAGAGGTGGGGAAATTTTCAACAGGTTGAGCCGTGAATGAATTGGGTAGGACCAAACAGAATTCGTGTCAATGTACTCTTAACAAGAGGAACTAGTGAAATAAACACTACAAATGCTAACTACTGAATCAGAGAATCATGATCCAGCAATCCACCTTGTATCCCCTATTGTTTTTTCATATTCTACATTGTAAATTCTACAGCATTAGGTCATATGCATGTTACGGACAAAATCAACGAAGTAGGTTGTTAAAATTCAGGGTAAATTTAGAACACCTATCCAATATGGCAAGGAATCTGAAAACCAATCCCACGGCAAACCACAAAATTAGTAATACCACTGAACTTAGCAATATACAAAAACCCTTATTGATTAACAACTTCCTATAGCTAAGTTCTGTTGATAAGGCAATCAAATTCATTTTCTCAAATAAAAGTTGACATCACTATTAAGCGAACAAGGATACATGGCACTCTCGATTAAGAAACAAAAACGAGGACGGAAATTTTAGAATGAATCACCGCAAGCTAGTACAGACATACTGTCATGCATGTGTATGAATATAGAAATGGAAACAGCTAGGAAAATGTGCACCCCAAAAGAATATTTAAAAAGATCATCATGGGATTTAGAGATTACTAGCCATTTTCAAATATGAAGTTAACTGATGAAGATTAAAAAAAATTATTTATGGATCCATGAATAAATATCCTAGACAATTATAAATGTACGAGTTCCTCAACTAATTTCTATTTTTTTCATGTCTCAAAATATACTACACAAATTCATAGTTAAGAACATAAGATTGAAAATCTTGGTCATTTAGCAAGTACAAATTGTGCCTTCACTGCAATCCACTATTAAAAGATCCCAAATCTAGAAGTTCACAATAGTCAAATAGTTAAATGCTGATATTGTTTCTTATCATGTGTTCTCTCAAGAGGTAAGTTTTTATTAATTACTGAGTCTGCTGGGATTTCATTTATTTTATCAGTCAAACAAACTAGAAAACAAAATCCCATCAATTGCCATAAAGAAATAAGATGTACCTTTCCCAAAAAATGACCTATGCACAAGACATAATCAATTGGTGCATTGATTGGTTTACTGTGAACAATCTCTCCAAGTATGCGGTCCATCGCTGCTCCCTGTAAAGAAAAAGTATAATATATGAAAACAAAGGAAAAGGCTTGCCACATAAGTGAGACGGTACATCCACAACAAGGTGTCCCATAAATATAAAAAAAAAATTGAGTTATTGGAGGAATGTGACTACCTTTGAGACACCACAAGTTCTAACCTCAATTGAGGTTTTCCCTTGGACAACATCAACAGATGAGTTAGAAATTGGACCAGTCCAGAGATGTTGCAGCATGTCCCTAGCTTGCAATCTTCCAAATTCAACATCTAATGTAATAGAGAAAAAGCAAGTAAGAACAAAAAGATACAATAAGGCGTAAAAACATTGACTTATCATACAATATTATTTAACTCATCACCTGCATACTTGTAATTCCATACGAGTGAAGTTTCGCGACGCTCAAAATGTGATCTCGGGGTTCTTTCAGTGAAATACTCAAAAACATGCTGCATAAAACCGCAGATGATTTAGATGTGGCATGAGAATATCATAACTATATAACTGTAGTTTTAATACCTTTACACTATCAACCCAATCCATATTTAAGTGCTCTGGCATTGTTGTCCTCCATTCTCCTTTCGTAGATCGTAGAAACATCCCATTCTCGGCTGCCAACCACATGTCATAATCACCAAAGTTCTGCAAAAGCAATAACATCAGATAGTATACAGAGGAGAATACAGGGGAGAGAAAATAAATGGCATACATCATCTAGGACTCTTCTCTCACTTCCACTGAGAACTATAACTGTTGAATTTGGAATACTGCAAAGCTTTTTCAGAGGTCCTTTCAACTGGGGATGCAATTTAAGTTCCATTTCTTTTAACTGATCTCCCCCTCTTCTCTCAGGTGCGTCAATAGGTTCAGTGATCGTGGCATTGAAACCCTACATAATTGTTAGATAACAAGACAAAAAAAATTATCAACACTTCGTATTCGTAACATCAATAACCCATCACCGTATTCATCGCAACTTAATAGGTTATATACAGTACCTACAACAAATATGTACTTCACATTACTTTCAAGTAAAGAAAAAATCGATGCAGCTCGGAAGAGCAATGGTTGCGGAATCCAGCTTATCGATAGAAACAAAGTAGGTTTAATTTGTAGGGTACTCAGCACAACAAGACAATTTCAGTATTGCTAAGGTTTATCATATATTTTTTCCAACAAACCACTCATACAAGCCGATCATAATTGAACACATTCTTACTTTTGTAATGATAAACAAAAATTCACTGATAGCCCATCCTTAAAGCCATGTGGAACAAGCCAAACCACCATTACATCATTGACATAGAATCTAAGATCCTTAAAAATGTTGAAGGAAAAATCCATCTTTATTGATTATTATGATTGATATAGAAAAGGATTTATCAACTACTTTATTCCTTTAATTTAGGAAGAAATCCCCACAAAAGGAAACTTATATATAAAAACTATTACCAGTTATATTTAACCTACAATCAAAGAAAGTAAAAACCTAATCCACAAGTAATTTAGTTCCATAAAATCAGGTTAAACCTTAATTAGGCACTTCCCTCAAGCTTGGACAAATACCATGAAACATGGATACTAGTTTCGTCTTAGATGGATTACTCTGTGATTCATCCTGACTCCCACTTAGAAACAACTTCATGTTTGGTCCATAATTTTTTTATTGCTCTATAAACATCTTCACATAATTTGCCTCAGAAAAATTGCACATAACAACAAATTTAGCCGACATAGGTTTAAAATTTTGACATTTTCTTTATGTCACTTGGTCCTAAACAGAACCATTTTCCAACACAGATTGGAACCATATGAATTTATTGATGCACATCCCACTTGATAATTACTTTACCATACTCAGGATCAACGTTTTTGCTGCTCGTCTTGAATAGTAAGGTAAATCAGAGGGAAAGTAAAATGATGTGTTGCGTTGGAATCTTTATATGTGGTGAATGACAAATATTTAATTATAATCCGTTATTTGGATTTGTAATTCGCCAAAGACAAGCTTCAACTTAGAAGATGGAAGTTTTCCGAAATAGACAAGATTTCCAGCAAAGAAATACTTTATAGCTTAGAAAGGTTTGAAGAAAGCCAGCAAATATCAGAAATGGCTTAGACGCTACGGTACAGAAGGTGGTAGAAATACTTATGCCTTAGGTTAAGTGTATAAAAATGGCTCAACAAAGTCAAGAAGCAGCTTAAACATCCAATATAGACAATACAGAAGAAAGAGAAACTAACAGCGAAGACAATCACTTAGCACACGGATTGGTCCAAAATATTCAAAGAATAATGTTTGAACTTTTAGGTAAAATTAATGTATTCGTTGAAACATTATAGAATAATAACTTGCTCTGCATAATAGTTTCATCGCGTACTGACATACTACTTGTCTGTTTTAAAGAATGTTGGATGAATCAGCTGATGCCATGTAGATTTTAACTTTGAAGCATTCTGATGATTCAAGTCTATACATAGCCAAAGGTTTTAAGAGTTAAAGCGAAATGAATTTACTGAAGTGAATTAAATAATCGAGCTATATTATATAAGCAAACAAGTCTCCAAATCTCGCACACTCATAATTAGGTCTGACAACGGTTCCAAAACCGACAGTTCAATTAATTTACCGAAGTGAGTTTAATTATTAAGCTATATTATGTAAGCAAACAAGTCTCTAAGTCATGCAACTCATAATTTGGCCTGATCACGGTTCCAGTCCCTAACGGTTTTGGTTCCAGCTTATCTTTATGGTTTAGAAAAAATAATTATACAATTCGTGGAGTATCAAAGTAATTAAAATTAATATTTGATAATTATATTACAAATCATTATGAATGTTTAATTTTTTTTACTAAAATATTAGTTAAAAGCTAATACTAATATATGGTTCTTGACTGTTTCAGTTCCTAAAAATGAAGAACCTGAACAGAACTGTTAAACCTCAGTTCCAGTTTCAAATAGATTTGATTGCGGTTTCTTTGAGACGGTTTCGATTATCGTTTACAGTTCTAAGAGAACCATGGTTGGGTCTACTCGTAATGAAGCAACACTGTTGTTTCAAGATAAAGAGGTTCACTATTGTTAATTGTTTAAGGAACTTTTATATCATCGAATTCGTATAGTGCTTAAGTGTCTACTATAGATTTTCCAAATGCATTAAACAGGGTGCCGCTTAGACACAATTCTAAATGCGTGGAGGTCTATTGCTTCAAGAGTTTGTGACCGAGTCTAGTAATTCAAGACATGTGGCGTAGATTTCATAGATCGGCATAGATCGAAATATTCCGCTCAATATTTGAACCTCTATAAAAATCTTGATTCTTTAAATATTCTGCTCCATATTTTTATTAATCAATTTTAACAAACGCTTCAGTTTTTTAAGAAAATTAGTTCGAGAAATTCAGTAATATTTATCTCAATCGTTATTGATCTAACTTCTCCTGTTCCATTCAACTTAGTAGTTTAAGAACCATGCTATATTGCAGCGCTACCACAAACTGTGTCAGACAATTTGGAAAAATCTTTTGAAATCAACTGTCTTTGAAATGATTTATTCACCTCTTCTATGCTGTTCTCATAACTTTTAGGACCAGCAAGATGATATGAACATAACAGGATTAAAAATGATGCTAAACGAAAACCGCTCTATCTTGAGTAATTCAATTTTATTTTTACTATTCAACTTCTGAGTGTTGAATGATCAATGGTCAAATCTCTAACAAGGTGTCATGGACTTAATTGGACATGTAACATTTGGTTCAGAATGTCATAGAGCTAAGCGATGTTCAAAAAAGACATGAAAATTGTGTGATAGTACTTAGAAGATGATGTTCAACAACATAGGTGTAGGTTTCTAGAATGAGGAATAATGATAGGAGAAACTTGGCACATTTAGATAAGTTAAACTCATACATGAACCAAATAATTAAACATAGGAATCTAAACTTGGTAACAGGGATGTTACTAGACCAAATCAGACCGGTTCCGGACAGGATTAAGTAGGCTCTGGATTGAGGGATAACAGAACCAAATCAATCCTGTAGGATACCGAATTAGGAGTATAAAAAAATCCTAAACCGAATTGAACCTGATTTAAACATAATTGGAATCCATATTTTAATATTTTTCAATCACTATTTAAAAACATGTGTTATTTATGAAACAAAATAAAAAACTAACTATATTATTGGATTGGATTCAACCGAGCCAGATTAAAATAATTCCATATTTGTTTTCAAGTAACCCAATCCGATTTCAACATTGATGTTGGATTCAGTTTAATCAGCGTATTAAATCGGACCGGTTCCATATTTCAAGTCTGATAAACATCCCAACTTGGTAACCCTATGAATAAACTTTCAAAACCTAAACTATTGTAGCTATAGTTGGTTGTTGTCGGGACCACTCGAACATGATAGCATCATAGTAGTTAATGTTGTAGATCTATTTTTAAACCTTACGGCTTTGATACCATATGAAAAGATGTTGGAAGAAAATAATCATCTTCGTTGATTATTATGAATAAAAATTATATTGGATTTATAGGCTATTTCCTTAAATTTACGAGGAGATGGACAACAAAGTAATAATCTATCAAATCTAATACCAATAAAATGTATGCTACAATTGACACAAGGATAAACCTAATCTAAGATCGATTTAGTTCCATAAAAAATCGGGGTGAAATTCAAACTTTCCAACAAGAATACAGCTTACATTAGACTTATAAATGGAAAGCTTAAGCTTCATCATCTTGCAACATTTTAACCTTTAAACACTTACAATCCAATGATTTCTGTGAAGATGGATAAGCAGCGAATTGATGAAAAATTAGATAAGCGAGATGATTTAATCAAGGTAAAAATAGAAATTTGAGTGAGTACTTCTTGGATATATATTAGCAATTACATTGCTTTCTAAACAAATTTCATCAACTTTTTGTTACCATATTTGTTTATTTTCATTTGAAAAATAAACTAACATCTATTTTACAATCAGGCTAACATTTATCACATCTTTGGTCTATTTCCTTTCAGATTTTAGGAAATTTATTGTTGTATAGGGGTTATAACACTTGGCAAAATGGAAGATGCCCGCCCATTCCTACAGCTAATATTAGTCAAGGGACGTGCTCAACAAAAATGAATTCAAAGTATATTGAAATGGAGATTGTTGCAAAAATCATTCCCAATGGCGTAGCAATCTAACTGAAGCAGTTGGATCACTGTACATTTAAATTGTACAAATGCCGTAAATTATAGGTTTTGATACAACATAAACTTGATCCTATGCGGACTAAAATGTAAGTGAACAACGTTTAACTTGTAACCAAATCCCAAACTTAAATTAATCTTTTGCATTAACTAACATACAATTATTTAAGCTTCTACATATTCAGTATTCCTGCTAGAACCACATTCGACATTCCTTGACATTATTTGCTTTAAGCAAGCTTTCTATCTGACTGGAGTGACCAGTACCATGACCTTTCTTTCAGGAATTGACATGGTAGATTGTTAGATAAAATAATGGCAAATAGAAGTAGAGCAGATCCAATGTTACTATGCCAATACATAAAAAATGCAGTTCTATGAGATCATGGTTTTCGCGGTTTGAAAATTCAGCAGGAATAAGTTCCATATTCCAGATTTTCTTGATTTACCATATCAAATAGCTAGTTATCTTAGAAGGGTGTGTTCGTTGAATAGGTTTGATGACTTTTTAAAATGACATACTTTTGTGGAGTTGATAAATTTTTACTGATTTTCACAGAATTTTGTAAATTTATTTTGCAAGAGTTTTATATATATTTCTAAACATTTTTTATAGAATATAATACGTTTTGTAATTTATGATTGTGTTTTTTTTTTAACTAGCAATTGACTGCAATTAACTTTTATTTATTTAAAATATTTTTATCCATCAATATTAATTTTACTTATCAATTTGATTTATGAAAGAATAATTCAATATTAAATTTATTGTAATTAAACTTCAATTATTCTAGTCAATTTAACATATTTGGTTAATTGATTAATATTTTTTAAAAAGTACTTAAAAATAATTTTTCATATTATCAAATCAATATATTCTGCAAGGTTTCATTCTTACATTTCACAACCAAAAACATAGGTTTTCATGCCACTTAATGCGATTTAGTATAGTCACTATTTAAGTGTAACTAATAAAAGCATGAAAGTGATTTTTTAAACCAAAGAACAGTAGTTATGATGTTTATATAGTAACTTGATCAATCAAACTGGTGAGAAAGAGATGTTGTATGAATAGGTAGCTGGATTAGTTAAATTTAATAACTCTATCACTTTATTTGAACCGTATAGTGAATTAAACTTAGTAAGTGGTACAAACAAGGTATGCATTGAATATAGATAAAATTTGGTTTGGAATAGGTTATCTCTTTAGCTTGACATATGAGAAAATGTTGAAGATACTATCTTCTCCATCGAATGTTGTAGACAAAATTATACTCGATTTATAAGCATCCGTCTTCCAGAAATTTAGGAAGAGATATCCACAATGACAAAAATTAATTTATCAATCTTTGATTGGCAATTATTCTAAAATTATGGATATTTGGCCACTAGGTGGAAATCTGTTAAAAGTATTGTTTTGGGAGCCTGTTCTTTCCATGATAACCAAGAAGTTAGCGAGTCGGAGAAAAACATTTCTATCTAGAGGGGGTAGATTGACTTTGATCTCGGCATTGTTGAATGCTTTGCCAATTTACCTCATGCCTCTCTTCAGGATTCCACGGGGCATAGCGGAGGTCATGGAGAGGATTGTGAGTGATTTTTTGTGGGATGGAGCTGATGGGGATCTACATTGTCACTTGGTCGCTCGGGACCAGGTTTGCAGACCGAAGGCTAGAGGAGGCCTGGGTGTTGTAAACATTTGTTGAGGAATAGAGCCTTTTAGGCAAATGGTTGTGGAGATTTTCTGGTGAGACAGAACAACTATGGAAGAAGACAATAGTGAGCAAACATCGGTTACATGAAAATGGATGGTATGCGGGCTTAGCGAGGAATGTTACATTTAGGAGCCTATGGAAGTTTATTTATAGGATTTATCCGGATTTTCATCGGATAGTGAGGTTTATGCCTTATGGTGAAAGGGGGTAAGAAGATTGGGTTTTGGGAGGACAGGTAGTGGCGTGATTCATCTTTTCATGAACTTTATCCATCTTTATTTCAGATTTTTATGGCTCATAATAAGCCAATTGTTCATGCAGTAGATCTTGGACGCTAACTAGGTTGGAGGGGTAGAGATTTTTGGACCGTAGTGGTTCATTGTATTTGTTGGTAAGTTTGGTTGGAGAGGAATATGAGGACTTTTGACAATCTAGAAGAACCGCAGGAAGAATGCGAGGAAAGGATAAAATTTTAGGCCCCTAGCTGGATCGAAAGCAATAAGAATTTAAGATATTTTCGGTTTCAGATTTATATTGGAATTGAAGTCTTATTTGTTGTTAATATGATTCGAGTTTTTGCGTTCTATTGCGTGCACCACTTGCCCATTTTTGTAATTATCAATTTTATTAATATAATATTGTTTCTTATAAAAAAAAATAATGGAAATGACTAATGCAACCTTCAACTAATTTAATGTCACAAAGTCAAAAACGATAGAATGGTAAGTTGAATTAAGAAATTAAAAACAGATGAAGAAATACATGGCAGATGAGCATTAAAATCAGGATTTATGAAAGTGCTGCAAGTGCAAAGTGCATAATTTGACTCAGCTGACATACATAAATATATAAACCTTCGAGAACAATGAAATTAATGGATTTTCCAAATTATTACTTTCTCCAGCATCCTCTACAACACCATAGCATAGTGGACTGAAAAAAACTCAGCCGGGGCTATATTTTTTCATTCTTTTATTTACACTGTAGCAAAATGTCCGTTGGACACCAAATAAAATTTGGGACATAGAGTTTACAATTAAACAAAAAGCTATAATTAATTGCGATAGTGCGACTCAAATTTTTAAAGATAACAGTTCAATTATAATGTTTTGACCATTGTGGTGTCGTATAGGAAGCCAAGCAATGAAGTAGGAGCGACTGTTGCTTCTTAATACGATATTTGGTGATTGGAGTCATAGATCTGACACTAGTGCCTCAACAAAAGGATTGATGGGCAGCAATGCAATGAATTGGGCTTTCACGAAGATTGTGACACCTAACAAAACTCCATGAATGGAAAATGGCAGAGATCTGGTTTATATCTACCAATACATGTTTTCTGTTAGTCTTTTAGAAAATCTTGTTGAAAAATATCTTGATGACATGCTGTTGCTACTCATAATTATATTGTCATCACAGTATTTTGGCAGCGGTGATTGGAATGCACGTTGTTTTTATTTAATTTTCAGAACCTTCGAACTCTGCTACTATACAAGAGAATGTGGAAGAAATAACATTTTCTACTGATTCTTGTCGCTAGAAAATGAGGAAGAAACAATATTTCTCTGATTCTTGTGAAGGAAAATTATATTGGATTTATTGGCTTCCTTCTTCCTGTAATTTTAGAAGGGTCGAAGAGATGATAAAAGAAACTAATATGTCAAATATGTGATCGACAATATTTAAGCTATGATAAAGGAATGAAATAATACAATCTTGAGCTTATTTAATGTATAAAACCATTACGAACTCTGACATCTCACTTTCCACCAAAATTTCAAGATTTGAAATAACCAGAAGAAAGTAGAGACTTTGCGCGCTCTACACAAGCATTCAATTAAATGGGACATACCAGTATAAGTAATCGACTGTAAGACTGCAAGTAGCGCTTGATTGCATCACTAACAACAAGTTGTGGAGGAACTTCTCTTATCCTGTACTGAGCTTCAATAACAGCATCATTCATTTCACTGCAACCATCAGCCCACCTTGAGATTTTAGGCACCCCCAACACAATTGTAGTTCAAGTTTTAGATAAAAAGACTTGACTCTTAGTTATAAGAAAGAAAAAAGTGTCAAAAGATCGACCAAGCATTACAAAATTTAAAACTAAAACATAACGAATATATAAATTTCCAATATTGTCCATCGTTTATGTGACTCCAATATTAAAATTAGACAAAGCTTGAAAAGTTTATGATAATTATATGCTATCAAAAATCATATTTTCCACAATTCAGCATGAAATAAGTTTTTTTCCGAAAAGTCCAACAATGGTTCATTAAGCAACAAATCTGAGGGAATTTAGTCCATTCAGTACCATGACCTTTTATTAATGTTGCTTATGCAGCATAATTTTCTTAATAAATATCACAAACAAGCACATATTTTATCTTCATGATTTTTTTTGACTCTTTGAAAATGAAAAATCTGTGTGTTTCGATTCTAGCATACTTCATCTATTTTCCAAAATTTAATATGGCATGGTCAGCTGATCATAACAACTAAAAATAGCGGTCGCCGCATCACTCACAAGCAGAGTAAAAGTACCACAAAACGATACTTCGGTCTGATGTTCAAATGAGTTTAAATTCAGGATCTAAAAGCAATAAATTGCATTCATGACCGCAGAAGTATAGAATGCTTTTTTTTGGTAGTAGGAAATCTCACAATTTCAAAGAAGGCAAAAAATCCATCCATTAATATGATAAAAAGGAGTAACTGGCTAACTGCTACTAGCATAAACCCTATAGTTCAAATAGCACTTATAGTTCCTTTAGCACTTGAAGAGAAGTGCTATTTGAACTATAATCTGTTTTAATTTGATTGACATATGATACATTCTTGAAGTTTACTAGATAAAAATTACAGTGACAAAGCCATCTTATCACTTACACACCTTACAAAAAATTCAGCCCATCGCTGAGCAGTATGAGTAGTCACGTGCTCAAAGTTGTGTTGGTGACGTTTTTCTCTTTCTTCAGCTGACATATTCAATGCTTGGCCTATTGCAGCAGAAACTTCTGATATGTTCCAAGGATTCACGAGAATTGCTCCAGCACCAAGGGATTGTGCTGCTCCAGCAAACTAAAAGCGTGCCAAAACATTTCATCAATGACGAAACCGAAAATACAAATAGAAACAAAAACATAAAAAGGTAAGTTGTAAAAAAAGATCGAGTTAAGAACCAAGGGATAAGAAGGTGGCGTAACAACAATAAACATGAAGCAAATTTGATAATTATTATGAGATTGTACGCAACGGCTAATACAGAATATTAGGCTCAGCTAACATCGTGAAATAAATTTTAAAAATCTACGAAACTTTATTTTTCTAAACACACAAGTCAAGAGGAAACCAGGCGTTGTATAAGTCATGAGCATTTAGAAAACAAAACGATTACACCAAACATTGTTACTTTATATATTTACCTACATGGAGTCAATAATCAAAGTCGAGTTGCAATTATCTCACAACATAGAGCCGAGCGCACAATAAAATTGCAATGAATGATGCTTACTTCACTCAGGATGAGAACTCCTCTTTTGGAATCTTGGCAAGCCACAAACTCATAGCTGACAAGATTCATTCCATCTCGTAAAGACGTGACAAGTGCTACATCTGATTAATAAAAAACAAAAAGCATGTCATCATAGCTTGAAATCAAGAATCAGATAATCTAACAAAAATTTTAGCATTAGAGGACCATTAAATCAAAACGTGACTCTCTAGTTCAACAGATTATGAATATAAAAAATAGTGTTAAGACAATTTATGGCTCTGAGTACATCATGAAATATTGTGCATCCAAGTCCAAAAAAATTGATCGTATGGAAATTCATTCAATCAAACTTGAAACAGAATGAAGTATAATATTGAAAGTTTTATTAGGAGAAAAATATTTCATTCTTATTTTTTTCGGAACAAACAACTACAATATATATATGGGAAATAACTAATTTATTTCCTAAAATCCACAACTCATCCCCCCAGTCCCATAGTTTGGAGCATAGATATTTATCATGCCAAATTGCACACAAAGAACTCAAAACTTGTAAGCTCCTTTGATGAAGAAATCAACTATTTCCTATGTCGAAGGAACAAAAGGTATGAACATAGCCCCACAATCAATCTTTTCCTCTATGAAGCGTCAGGTCTATCTCCACATGCTTCATGCAATCGTGTTGCACTGGATTTTGTGCGATATTCATGGCAGCTTTGTTGCCGCAATACAACTTCATTGGCATATCTATCAACATATATAACTCTTCAAGAACTGTCCTCAAACAAAGTATCTCAAATACTTCATTAGCCATAGCCCTATATTTAGCTTCAGGTACTTGAAACGACATTTTTTTTCTTGTTTTGCCACGTGATCAAACTTCGTGGATCTCGTCTATGTTTTGCCATGTAATCTTCAAGATTTTGAGTGGGGTTGATTGGAGTGACGTCTGGCCTTCAACTACTCATACGAATCTTCTTAAAGGAGATCAAAAAACACACTTCTACTGGGAGATGATAATCCCTGTCATAGACCTAGAAACTTCCATGCCATAGGAATACTTCACAAACAAAAGTTTTTGAAATTTATATCCTTGCCACGGTATAAAACCATATGCACATGGAAGTCATAGTTTGATAAAGATTTTAAGAAAGAGTTGATCAGCAATTTTTCCCACACGTAATGTCCTTCGATATCAAACATTGATGACAGACAAGTCTTCAATCAATTCAATATGAATTATATCATGTACGAGCGCAATTGGTACGACATTTTTCCCATTCTTCGTCTAAAAAACATCATATCCTTGCCCATGAGTATACATACGCATGACTTTTCACAAATTTAGAGAATTTTTCAAAACAAGCGCTTGGAGACTAACTCAACCCAATGGAATTCGTTGGTTTACACAACTTTGTAACGAATTTCTTTTGAATCCTAATGGTTCATCCACTCTTCCTCCTCTAGGTCACTGCCAAGAAATGTTTTTACGTCCAACTGTTTTGGGGACCAGCCAAGATTAGCGGCAATTGACAAAAAACTTATAATTGGGTTTAGTTATGCAAGTAGGGCAAATGTCCACATGTAACCAAGGTAGTAGGTCTAAGTAAATCACTCATTTACATCCTGCCGTTTCTTTCCCTCATTGTAGATCAACTACCTCCCAAGTGCCATTTTTTCAAGAGCTTTCATCTACTCGAAGACAACCTCCTTCAACTCATGAACTCTTAGAGCATGCTGCACATTATTAGGAAACTCCATACAAGACAGTAGTGTTGTAAAAGCATGGAAGACATGTGATATAACACATATTTAGACAATGAATGTTGGATACATGACGTTGCATCTTTCCGGACACCAATAGGAAGATTAGTATAATCGAATTCAAAATTGGAACAAAAATCACTTTCAGGAATAGTAGACTCTGAGCTCGACGATGAAGTATGTTGATAATGAGGTAGAGGAACAACGAGGATACTACCTAGAGGGTTCACGGTTCTGGGCTCTTCTTTGAGTTGTAATACATAGATGGCAATAACGTTGTTTTTTCCCAGCTTCCCCTTTGTCAGTCAATATAGGATCATGAAAATCATGAGCTGGCTTCGCATGGAAACTTACAATTTCAGTTTGTATACTAAAATATAGATTGTCAGCTTGGGAAAAGATCATTTTTTGACAATTGGAAGAACCGGTAAGAGCAATAGGGTTTCAGTGAGAGCCGATCATCATCGAGTGATGTAAATTGACATCCCAAATCGGGAATTCAACCAAATCAGTAGAAGAGAAATGGAAATATTCCTAATTCCATTCCTAAAAACCCGGCATGTGTTTAAATACTCTGATTTGATTTCAGAGGTGTATTCAATCTAAACTTTTAATGACTTTTTTTAAAAGATTCACTTTTGTGGAGTTGATGGATTTTGATTGATTTTTATAGAATATCATGGAATTGTAAAACAAATTTCATAGACTTTTATAGACTTTTTTTTCAAGATTTTTGTACACTTTTGTAAACTTTTGTAAACTTTTATAATTGTGATTTATTTTTTTATTAATTTCTTTTAAATAATTATTGGACATGTATAACCTATTAAATTTTAAATTTTTTTTATTTATGAAAATGTAAATAAATTTTACTTATTTAAACGTTAAATAAATTTAATTTGTGAAAAACGACAAATGAACTATCCAATTTATTGAAATCAAAATTTCAATTCTTTATGTCAATTCAACATATTAATGAACAATTATTAGTTCATAATAAAATTTTATTAAAATGAACAATTTATGAAATACAATAATCATAATGATTCAAGAAAAAAACAACAATTTATCTATTTTTACACATAAATATTGGCAATATAATAAATTCAAGATTGACCAATCATACCTTTGAATAGAAGAAATTTTGAGAGAGAGAGAGAAGAACCCTAGAGATGGCTTGAGATAGAAGAGAGATAGCGTATTTTTCAAAAAAAAAAAAAGTCCATCAAAATCTTTGGTATAGGTGGAAGAATATTTTAGATTTTCTGCAATTGTACATAAGGCTTCAAGGTTTGTACATGAATAATAAAATAAAAATCCTTGAAAATCTATAGATTTTTTGGATACCTCTTGACTTTTGTAGAGTTTTAAAAAGTCAAGTTTGAATACCACATGACTTTTTAAAACTCTACCAAAATCCATATTGAATACCACTAAACATATATAGAGTCATTAAAAGTTTAGATTGAATACCTCTAGATTTTAAAATTCCATAAAAGTCATTAAAAATTTAGATTGAATACACCCCCCTTTAACTACATGCTAGACTAATAAATAACATGTACTCAAGACCAGCTTCCGTGTCTAGTCAATTTGCGAATTTTTATTAGAAGAATATTTGAATTTATCGAATCCGGTCTCGAATTCCATTATAGAAATTTTGAACCTTAATTTTTTTTAAATCAAATACTGTCTCGATTCAGTTCATTTACTATCTCTAATTCTACGGATTTTATTTATCTCACACATGATAAATATATAAAAAATTCTGGCCCTACAAACAAGAATAAATGAAATATCTTGTTTGACAAATTTTCAACTCGACTAACTCCATGAAAAAATATTATTTTTTATGTCTACCGGAGCCTCAGCCTCACAATCTAGAATAAGATGGTGCATAGTATATACTCATGGTGACTTACCATTTAATGTATGATTCATCTATTTATTTGTTGTGCCGCAACAAAAAGTAGTAGAAATTTAGATTGAAGACACATGTGACATATATCATTACCAGTAACAGAATAAAGAGCACATAATGCATGGAAGTCGAGAGAACGATCCTGCAGAAACCAAAAGTTTGTCAAATATTCGTAAAGAAACATGATAAATGGCAGGTATGCCATAAGCAAAATTCGAAAAGAAACCTGCAAATCGCTGTGGAACGGAATTCAGAATTCTCATAGTTATGGAAAGGAGAGTTTCAACATAAGTTTTGCGGAACAAGAAATCATTCAAAGGTAAAAGTACATGACAAAATGCTATGCCATAGAAGAGCTGTATTAAAGTAGGGAGAACACTGAGGAAGTTGAGATGAGTTAAATAAATGTTTCTGGGATAAAAGCAATTATTCTGGCAAACATAATGTTGGAGATTTAATAAAATAAATATATAAATCATGTGATTAAATCTTTATATCACAACGCGCATAACTAATTAGATTAGTTTATTGGGTCCTTTATTAGATAGTTTGTCTATGTACAATTAATTAAATTATGTGAGTCCACAAATAATTCCAATACATAAACCATAACACTGAAGGCTTCAGTGAAAAGTACTTACCAAATGATGAATTGGAACAGCAGTCAAAGTTCCAAACCTCCCATTGATCCGACCAACAATTTCATGAACTTGGCCTGTTAGCTTTTGATCTTTAAAAAGCATATAATATAAACCACAAGTCATGTCATAGCGATTACAGAAGAAAAAATAAAGCACAAGGCAAGTAAAATAGAAATGAATAAATTCAAAGGAAAATTTGGAAGAATAAACATTTCATGCCACCAGAAGACCATACATACATTCAGGAACATCAGTTCTTGTTGGGACAGCAATTTGAAGCAAAACCACCTTATCGCGCCAGTACGGGTTCTCCTCTAGAAACTTCTCAAATGCTAGGATCTTTTGAGGGATACCTTTTATCATATCCAAGCGATCGACACCAAGCATTACCTATAAGAAATGTCAAGTTCGAAATTGTTGTAGGAAATTAAGTTTATTAACGAGAGAAAAAGGCCAACAAAGCTCCATGAGATGAAAAGAATCACATGTTATTGAACTCTGCAACAAAATTGATCAAGTAAAAATGGAATCTATTTTTGATCTAACACTCTATATGTTTCTTTTCTCCTTAAATTTCGATATGGTTCAAATGTGAGAATACTGACAGTTGTCTCTTAAACAGGCACCAGAGTAGGGGACGGTAAGCACATGCATATCTTAACACCTCCTGCCAGTGTGTAGAAGAAAGATAAAGGTAGAGAAGAAACCTTTCTTCCAGAAAATCTTTCTTTTAATTCTTCGATGTGTTCCTGCACTTGAGGAGTCTCAAGAGCATTGGTGAATCGATCTGAATCGATCCCAATAGGAAACTGAACAGGCAAAGTAAGAAAATAATGTGAGACATGGATTATATATATATATGGTTAATTTTTGGGGTCAATTCGCAGATTGTTAAATGGAACACACACAAAATGAATTAAAATGAAGAAGCTGAATACCAGGAACAGGGAGATGATCTAAATTGAATCACGAGAACATACCGCAGACACTCGAGTTAGTCTCCCTTGATCCTCTACTCCATAAGGAGTACCTTCAAGTCCAAGAATCCGAGTACAAGCACTAACAAAATGTCTTGCATAATCATATGTGTGAAAACTGAAAACAAAGTCAATGATAATTTAGTATGTTGTGCCTCAAATGTAAGAACCACAACAGATTTCAGCAAAGTTTCGAGAGGCCGGAGTTTATTAAAATAAAGCATAAAGTTGTAAACTAGGATATTTTGTGGGTCTCAGATACAGATGTTCAAATATGAAAAGGTTGATACGATCTCAGATACAGATGTTTAAAAAATGAGAATACTCTAGGACCAAATTACAAATTATGCAAAAGGCATTTAACTACACAGGTTGAAATATGTTGAGGACATCTACTAGAAATAGAGCAGGATCTATTCTGTCTTTAATTAAACTATTGTGGAGTTCCTGTATCAGTAAGACATACTATCTTACAACTGAAATCCACAAACTGCAGTACTTACAATTATAGTAACATTCATCAAACAGTGACAATCGATAGAAGTTATGACCAATTATCGGATTGATATGTGTATTTACCCAATCAAATCGGCAGCTAGAACCGCACGTAGTAGTTCAGATCGAGATGGCAGTGTTCGGTGGATTTCAGAAGATGGAAAGGGAGTATGTAGAAACCACCCAACTTTCATCTTGCTGTTGTAATCCTTCAGGAATTTTGGAAGAAACATGAGATGGTAATCATGACACCAAACAATATCGCCTTCCTCGTGGTGTTTGTTAACAACATCAGCAAACATTTGATTTGCCTTCTTATATGCGGCAAACTGTGACTGAAAACTCCTGGTTGTTGCCAGACGGTCTTCCTGTGGAAGTCCAAGATAGTGGAATAGAGGCCACAATATGTTGTTGCAATAGCCATTGTAATACTGGTGCACAGTCTCTTCATCCAGGAAAACAGGGATGCAACTCTACAATCCACAAAACAGAAAAAACATAAAACAAATATTGTCCACTCACAGAATCAGAAAGAGTCGAGTATGCACTCTGTGTGAAAAAATTACAGCCAAGAAGACCCAAAGCCCACAGGTATTTCACCTTCTCAGCCAATGCTTCAGTAAGTGATTTTTGCCCAATTTCATCTGTTACATTTACACCGGCCCAACCAATCCATCGTGCGTCAAACTCCTTTACTCCTGCATGACGCAAAACCTTCAAACATTACACTAAAAATGGGAAAGTGCCAATAAACAGCTTTACAATCTTCGTAGAATTTTGTAGAAACATCAAGGAACAACATGTGGGAATATCAAATAAAGCACACAAAATACTCACCCAGAAGAGCGCTTACTAGTCCCCCTGCACTTATCTCTAGTGACCAGGAATCCTCGCCTCCCCTTACTGCAGACACAGGGAGTCTATTGGAAACCACTAACAATCTCTGTCTGATAGGTCCATCAGACCTTTCACACATGTCATCAAGCGCGTGTGCAGCTCCTTCCGTATACTGTTCTACAAAGGAAGAGCCAGAGAAATCATGTTCAGATATCTCAATTCGATTGTTTACATCAGTACCATCTATTGTAGAAGGAAGTCCGCCACTTATTCTCAGCTCTCTTTCTCTCAAGAGCCTTCCTATTCGAGTACTGGGAACCTTTGAGTCATCACTAGACTTGTTTCCAGGCATGTGGGCAGTTTAGAAAGTAACCGGGAAAATGGATTATGCTATAGTTCTAGTGCACCAGAAAACCTTTGCCCTGCATTTTGAGGTACATAAATCAAGAACTAATCAACCAATATTGTCTCTTATCTGTACTCCAAGCATAACTCTAAAAGCAAGATTCTCCTTTTGTCTGTAATTGTGCATGTGGAAGGCATTTTTCATTAATAGAAATAAAAATTACGGGAGAATAGACGGGTACAAAGAAAGTGATAACATGGAAAATGGGATACGCAGAAGTATTGCAACCGTAAAACCACACCATTAATACCTGAGATTTAAAAACTAAAATTTAAGTTAATATCCAAAGTTCATCTCAATAAAACAACCAAAAGCAACAGAACTCAAAAAATTATGAAGAAATATGTTATTTGCTTGTTGATGTAATTTCTGCAACGAACAAACACATTTTAAAAAACAAAACACAACAAAATGAAAACAAAAACGGTGCATGCGGTAAATCACAGGGTGTTAGATAGCATAAATTTCAGGTAAAGCAAGCATTCTTTAGCTACAACGAATAAAAATAGCATCAGCTATCACACACACACACACACACACACATTATTCCATAGCAAACGATATGGTAAACTGGAATCCCTCCGATCAAAAGAGCACAACTATATTAAAAAAAATGGATGTTTTTAACCAAAAACAAGGCAATGCGAAGACGAACAAGTCACGACTCGCCAGGGCCTTACCCAATTCGATCCCCAAACGCTGAAGAAAGCTCCTGCACCGCACCGCGCAACAGGCTCTCAACTGTACAAAGTGAAAACCAAGAAGTGATCACCTTGCGTAAGAAATAAAGATCGAAAAGCGGTAGCAATTGGAAGATTCTTCGGAGGCAGATAAATAGCATGGTCAGTGGTGACGTGAAGACGAATCCTCGTGTAAGCTTTACAACATATGTAGAGCCTCGCGGCCATGCAGATGAATCCAAGGAAATTACAAAAACTTCTCGTGTTTCTTTTTTCCCCGACTGAAATAGATCAAACATAAAGGCAGTGTGTAGGAGCACGTACGTGTACGTGACTACGAAGAAATCAGTGGCGGTATTCCGCGAATCCGCCTCGGTATCAGCAGGAATCAGGTCGTGCTTTTATTATTATATATATTCCAAGTAATGCGGGAGACAAAATGCGTTACATATAAAAAAGAAAATATATATATATATATATATATATATATATATATACATTAAAAATTATCATATATAAATTATACAGAAATATGTAATTTAAGATTGTTTTTATTTTGTAAGAATATCACCTGATATTGCCTATTATTCAGATATTTTTTAATGTATTAGATTCTTTTTTTTACCGGGTCCTGAAATGTTAAGTTAGCAACATTTGATTTAAATTTTGTACTTTGAGCAAAAATATTTTGGGAGAGGACAAAAAGTTGTGTGAGACGGTCTTACGGGTCGTATTTTGTGAAACAGATCTCTTATTTGAGTAATCCATGAAAAAATATTACTTTTTATCGTGAATATCGATAGAATTGACACGTCTTACAAATAAAGATTCGTGAGACCGTCTCACAAGATACCTAGTCCTGGTAAGAATATATTTGTAAGCTAAAAGGTGCAGTTATTGAGTACAGGTCAAATCATGTATTAGTTTCTTCGGCAAGAATTATTAAACAATATCTAGATTGATATTGTTTCAATATTGATCTTTAGTGGCGTATTTGATATTTTTAAATTGATTAAATTATTATATGCATTGCATTAAAGCATTATATTATGAGACGTGGGGCAGGTAAAAGAAGAAAATGAGTAGATTTTTTCTGAAACAGTCTATATTTAAGCAAACATTTATGTGAGACGATCTTATATATCGTATTTTGTGAGATATATTTTTTATTTGAGTCATTCATTAAAATATATTATTTTTATGTTAAGAGTAACTTTTACATTTAATACTCTTCAAAAGAATCATATTAAAAACAACTAACAAAAATAAAATAAAATAAATATGCCCCTGGGCCGAAAACACAAATTGGTTCATGGCATCATTTATTTTTGAACAAAACGAAATACTACTTAAATAAAAAAAATTAAATCAATCGAAAATCGAGGTATTTCCATATTCCATATATAAGACACAAACATGAAATATTGCTTAAATCAATCAAAAATCGAGGTTTTTATTGGATGTTTTACTTTATATGTTTTTTGTGGTCCCAAATGAATTTGCAATATTGGAAGGGGAATCCTCTGTCCATGCATGGATGACATTCTCGAATCGTAAGTTTGGATCATCTTTAACTCACAAACTTCAAGATAATGTAATTTCTACACCAAATATAAAATTAATCGTTAACTCATCGACTCTAAAATGTACGCTAAAATGAATATTTTCAAAATATTCCCTATTATTTTATTTACAGCAACTAATTTACTCCACTTAGATTAATAAATCAATACATTAATATTATCTTAATTAATTGATATATTGAAATTGATTTTAAAAAATGACTAATTAAATTATTATTACATGATTTATATAATTATAACAAGTTTGCATATTTTTTAGAATTTTTATCAGATATATATAAATAATATTATAAAAAGAATGAGTACTGTAATTATTTTGTCGACTGTTTATTAAAATAATCTAATAATATTATAAAAAATCAAATAAATTTAAAGTAGAATGAACCATGCAATTAAGAGCATAGTGGATGAACGTGATCCGAAGATTAACAAATCTAAAATCTAAAAGATTAGTTTAGATATTTAGATATGATCGGAGATATTAACTAATAGAGTAGGTTTCTCGTGAGATAATCTCACGAATTTTTATCTGTGAGACGGTCAAGTCTACCGATATTCACAATAAAAAGTAATATTTTTTCATAGATCACCCAAATAAAATATATGTCTCGTAAAATATGATTCGTGAGACCGTCTCACATAAATTTTTGTAACTAATACGTGGATTTTCAAATATTTGTCGAGTATTAATTATTGTTTTGCTGCTTCTCATTTCTAGCTCATCCCCTCCCTTATTCTCCTTCCCCGTCCTGATTTCTCTCTTCTTTCCTTGTCTTCTCCCCATTCTCCGAAATCAAGAATTCAGGTGATATGTGAGACTTGTCCACATGAAATCGATCTGATTTGAAATTCAACTTACTTAATGGGAAAACGATCGAGTACTCCACCGATATAGATGCATATATATATATATATATATATATATATATATATATATATATATATATATTTATATATATTTATTACATGTGTTGTGTATAAACATGTCATACGAATATAATAACTATATATAACTAATTAACCATGTAAACACGGAAAATGCCTGAATCCAACGGAATATTCAGTAATAAGAATGATAACAAGGTGTCAATTAGCTCGAATGGAACACAAATAATCTTACGAAATATTAAAGAAATATATACAGAAAAAAAGAGAACGTCGACTGATGAGTGGTGAGAAATAAGAGAAAACGATCGGATTGAAAAATTGAGGGTTAATGACCCATTATACATAAAAACCTTATATTTAACAAAAATATGGCCAGTTCGGTTTTTCGATTTTTTTGGGGCTTAAAACCGAAAACCGAACCGAAAAACCGAACTTTATATATTTTAAAACCATAACCGACCGAAAAACCGATAAAACCGAACCATTTAAACCGAATTATTCGGTTCGGTCGGTTTTTTCGGTTTTTCGGGTTTTATGCCCACCCCTACTCCACCGATATTTTAGATGGTGTAAGAGATTTTGCTGGGGCACACGAAATCCCAACAACACGCCCTACGCCCTACCTACAATATTAGCACCAACAGAATGGGAAGATTGTGTACAGGGGACACAGAAAAGACGCAATTTATATGTGGGCTTGTTATTTTGTCTGCCAAACATGTGCTAGTGGGGGAAACGTATGGTTTCCGTATCAAAGCACGAATGTCCATGAAGACTACGTTGTAGCAACATCGGTATTGCAGCTCAGTAAAAGACACAAACCATTTTCACTGGCAACCCAGGACCAGTACTTCGGCCCTCGGGGGTCAACAATATCATGCTACATCAAAACGTGGCCATTTTAACAAAGATCATGAGATAATATATATATAACCAGAGGAAGATTGGAGGACTGGGATTAATGGTGGGCTAAAATACGTAGTTAACAATTAAACAAACTTAGAATAAGTTAATTATCTGACAGAGATATTTGCAGTATATCCCTGAATCTCCGCTGAGTATTGATATTCTTTTGCGAATGAGTACACTAGCACAAAAGACAACAAAAACTTTCCTGGGATTATCTCATAGATAATAAATATTTATGAATTTATTTCATAAAAGTTATTAGAATTCCATACTGAAATCACATTGTAATTAATCATATTTATTTTTTGCAGATAAAATGAAGCAATTGATTTCTTGGTAAAGTTGACTTCATAAAAAGGCAAAAACTTGTGTGAGACGATTTAACGTATCGTATTCTGTGAGACAGATCTCTTATTTGGGTCATCCATTAAAAAGTATTATTTTTTATGCTAAGAGTGTTACTTTTTATTGTGAATATCGATAGAGTTGCCCCGTCTCACATATAAAGATTCGTGAGACCGTCTCACAAGAGACCTACTATTATAAAAATTTAGTTTGGAATCATTGTTTAGAACTATTTTCAGATTATATTTTGTATGTTGATAATTTTAAGCAAAGAATCATTGTGCATCTACACGTGTATAGAGTTAGTATAGTTGAAAAGAAAATTAGTGAATGGAGCAAAAGTTATTTAATAAAAACAGAATAATATAATTATATATACATATAGTACACAAATAAATTATATATAACACAATTTAATCAATTGAAAAATGTAGAAAGAAACTAAAAAACAAGTCAAAAATTTGTGTGAGACGGTCTTTTTATGGTGAATATGAGTAGGATTGACCCGTCCACAGATTGAGATCCGTGAGACGGTCTCACATGAGACCTACTCAAAAAGCAGTTGTAACGTATACATGATCAACAATCACAGGCAACCTTAGATGAACGAATCGGTCGAGAACTTAAAACGGAAAAACAATAACCATGGAAACTTTCTAGACGTCAACATGCATCAGAATTTACGAGATTCAATATATATTTCTCAGCTCGTTCAGATTTCACAGAAAATTAGAGGTGTCGTCGACGAACATTAATCTCAGACAATTGAAAAGTAAAACTCCAACAAGAAATAAGCATAACTATACCATAAACACGCAGTTTTACACAGAATTTTTTTTGGAAATTGCTAATAAACCCAAACTATACGAGCGCAAAAATTACCTGGAAATCGATGGGTGATCAGTTGACGCCTCCATTGATCTGCAAGTACGTATACCGTGAGAAAGCCCAAAAGCGTCGCCGGAATAAAAAATGAGGAGGGAGGAGCTTTGTGTTCGTATACATGGCGACTGGCGTTGTGCAATGCGTATCAGTTTGCGTTTAGTCGGTTAGTTGTTTCGTACTTATAAGGAACAACTTTAACTACAAATCCAATTTTTTTTAATATATTTTTGTGAATTTCGATATTTAGATATAATAATATAACACGTTTTTTTTAAAAAAAAGTAAAAGTCTAAAAATAACATTTTCTAACTTTTGGAGAATTTTTTTTTTAAAAAAAAAATGGGCTTTAAATCCAAGTCCTAAAAGATGATTTTAGAGAAGGGAAAGACTGAAAAAATCAGGAAGGAAGCTGATGCTTATGGCCAAGAAATTCATGAGAAGGTAATAATCTTCAAGAGATTCAATCGAAAATTACGTCAAAAAGTTTTTGATAAAGATTTTGGACAGCAACAACAAAACTGTAAATAATCCACGTTCTAAAAAGCATGTGTTAAGCACGAAGCGAGAGTGAAACGCTAAGCTTTGAGCAAAAGCATGGAAAAAACGATCAACCTTAAGATTTGATAACATTAAATGCGAAAAACACGGGAAAAAAATATTGAAAAGCGTAAATTTTTTATATAAATTTTTTAATTACTATTTTTAAAAAAATTAGTTGATTTTTATTTTATTTGTTCATATAAAATTTAAAATTTAATGATATGAAATTTCTAAATAAAGAAACCTTAAAAACACCTAAATGTCCATCTATTGATTGAAATTATATAATTAAAATTATAGTCAAAATAAAAATATTTTTTTTACGTTTAATCTTTTACTAAACTTGCATAAATTTATAAAGCTTAAAACAAGTTTCGTCACGTTTCACGATTTATATATATATATATATATATATATATATATATATATATATATATATATATATATATATATATATATATATATATATATTCGGCAAGAGTTGCACAATAGTTGTGTCTACAGCAGGGACTCAAAGACAAAATATTTGTACATAAAACAGGTTGTATGTACATACATAGACAGATCTATAAATTAGAGTTGGAGAGCTTGAATATGTAATAAATCATATAATATTACCAAAAAATGTAATAAATTATATATATAACAAAAAACCATTACATTGTAATGTTTAACAAAATTGTGTCACAAACCCTTCAATGATTTATCGTCTGCCTTGCTTGAGGAATAGTTTCACGAAAATGGAGACAAACCGGAATAACGTCCTGCTTTATCGGGATCACTCTCACTTTAAGTCCGAGCCCGACAGCATGGAGTACTGATAAAATTCATATATAATAGGATATATATATATTTAGCTAAATATCTCTTATTAAAGAAAAATGATTGTTAATTTTATTTTATTTTTTTTGCAATAATTGACGTTTTATTTTGAAATATTTCAAGTTATATCCATAAACAAGTAATAAGTATAACAATCAAACAAGTAATCGTTGATAAATGACTCGTCAACAAATATTCAATATTTTAGAATCAACGACTCATCAATAAATATTAAACAAGTGAATCATCTAAATAGTTTTCTATACATTATAATTTAAAACACATATGAGAATTTTCACGATTTTAGAGTCATACAACAATAAATACAACTTATATATATATTTTTTATTTTTCCAACTCTTATAATTTAGTTTGATCCAACGTCGAATCATCGATCAAAATTAACAAATTAAATTTACGTTATCCAAAGAATTAAATTTTTTAATATCCAAGTCATAAAAAAATCTCACATTTTTTCATACATTAACATTGTAATATCTAAAAAATTAATTTGAAACAAAAGAGATTGCATTTGTATGCTTGTATTTGAGACTTGAGAGGCCGAAATAATGAGGCTGAAATGCATAAAATTTCAGAAAAACATTGCGTGCGTAAGAAGACAAGGTACTATATATTAACGAATAGTTCTCTTGTGAGACTGATCTCACTGAATCTTTATATATGAGACAGATCAACCCTACTGATATTCACAATAAAATATAATACTCTTAGCATAAAAAATAATATTTTTTCATAGATGACTCAAATAAGAGATCTGTCTTACAGACATATTTTTGTCTTAATTATTTTGGTCCCCTTCACAGATGAGAGGTGGGCTGGGCTTTGGGTGTGGAAGATGTGTGCTAATAGATAATAAATAAAACATTGGATTGAGTTAGAGCCCAAGAATGACCAAATGAAACTATTTTTTGGTATGGGTATTACACTTTGTATATTAATTGTATATAAAAATAAAAAAATTTGCGATATATTTTGGAAGTTAAATATATATCAACTCAAAGTAATCACTTTATCCAAACTCATAGCCAGAAAGAAAATGACCTAGTTCAGCTACGATCATCACTTCTCTCTGCTGATCTCTTCCTTCCAACCTCCATCATTTTTCTTTCCTTTGTAAAAAAAAAATGGTTCTTATCAGAAAGAGGGATAAACGTGTAAGAAATAGCGACGACTATTGCCTACAACTTTTGACAAAAGATACTACGCCGTCTCAACTTTAGAAAATTGAGACACACATGCACCTCTTCTTTTGACAATCAAGCTCCCGCAATAACTCAGTGATGGTATAAGATGCCTATAAATAACATCGATTGAGGTATCTAAGCATACATCTCATAAAAAAATATACACCATCTACAGATAGCATGAAGTGCTCAGAAGACTTCAATCGGAGTTAAATCAAATAAATTAAATTTTTTTTTTATAATGACCGAAAATAAGACTCGATTTATTTTCGCATATTATTTATTATGTTCACTATATACGTAGAAACATGATTTTGAGAAGAATCTAGCATCCCTTTCTCCTTATCTTTCTCTCCCGACTACCATCCGACTTCTTTTGTCTTTGTGCGTCCTCAAAATTCACATATTTAGGAGCAAATCATAGCTGCGAGGAGAATTCTTGACAAAGGATTTGAAAAAATCTCCTTCCCAAGTCCCCGTGTAAAGGCATTTACTAGAGTATCGGTAGTAGTTGTCGGCACCTCCAAGACATAACTGTTGAAGTGTTGGATAAACTCTGCCTCAATTTGATTAAACATGGCCAAAGAGGTTATCAAATATTTCTTGTTGGTGGCATATTGGTTCATGAAAGCGGTGTTGAAATCACGGAAGCTCCTGATAGATTAAGGATGTGATAGATTTCCCGGCACTTAACCCCATCCGAGTGCATGCATGTTCAGTAATGCAGGATTCTTGAACCTCCCCAGGTGTTCTTCCGGATCCGTGCTCCAATCATAGTCCTCAATGGTAAGCTGTTGGAAATTCACCGGGAGGTCTTCGTTCAGTATAACTAGGGAGAAGGGGAATCATATTGATAAAAATGGTGATACCTATCAAAGGGTTGGAATGTGTTCCAGGATATCAGCTCGTACCGTAAAATGAACTTAAAACAGAAGAAAGAACGTGAGAATGGGAACGAAACGTCTAAAAACATAAACTAAGGATTATGTTAAAAACTATAGATCTGGAATTGAAGCCAGCCGAGAGGGATTATGCCAAAACAAAATTTTGCAGAGTCAATTTGATGAAAACCGAAGCCAATTTGTCCACACAAGTGGGCGTATGTACATTTTATTCTTTAGTTTTCAACGATGAATCAGCATTGGTGATCAAAGGCGTGTCAAAAATTAGTAGATTTTTTCTATATATATTTAAACCCCCTTCGTCAAAACATACCTACAAAGATGAAAATAAACCAAAGGAAAATGGATTGTTGCACAAAGAATATACAGTTTCACATCACAGTGCAGTGCCGAAAAATAAATCACAAAATACAAAAACAAAGAAAAGAAACCTCCTTTCAGGTCTACAAAACATTTCCATTCATCAAAAAATAATAAAAGCCTAAATGTACAGTGCAGAAAGGGACAAGTTCATTACAAGAAATACTATAAAACAGACAACCATGGGAGCACCATGAAGAATCCAAGGATTTGATCGATCACGGGTCACCTTTGCCCCGCCCCTGTTTATATCAGTTACGACGCCCTCCTTTCCCAGTAATCACTATCCAAAGGGGCTGGATAAAGATCAGTAGTAGCAGCAGATGAAGCAGTCCAAGGCACGTCCATCGACATACTGTGTCCCCGAACATCGTTAAACTTAGCCACCCTGTCCTCCTCAGTTCCATTTTTTTTGGGTTTAATCACGTCCATCGGGATGTTCAAGTTCGAAACAAACTGTTCAACACGGGTCTTTCCTTCGAGTATGCTGACCACAGATGACATACTTGGTCTTTCTGCGGCTACAGCACTCGTACAAAGAAGAGCTATGTTGATAGTTGTGAAAACTTCTTCTGCATCAAAGTTTGATTCCAATCGGGAGTCGACTAGTTCCATTAAATTTCCGTCTTCCTTCAAGGAATGAGCCTGAATAATAGAGCCAGAGAAGAGAAGAGAAGAGAAGAGGGTGATTATATATTTGAACATCTTTGAAACTATATATACATCCCAAAACCCCGTTTTACTTCTTAATCTAAAATGTAAAACAATTTTTTGCAATCTAACTCAAGTTTAAGTTGTATATTTGTACTATTTACCAGTTAGAGTTATATATTTAATTTGGTTCGTCTCTATTTATTATCTTTTTAGGAAAACTGGAAAATGATCGTTTAAGTAGGGGTGCTAATGAAATTACGCATACAGTGTTAGAGATGACGTATAATTGCATGGAAAATTAATTTTGGTAGATGTATGAAAATGATTAGTAATATTTAGCTATGTTACCCAGTCGAGAATATAGAAGCATTCATCCTTTGGCCTGATGCTTGTATTGCTCTTTCCACTAACAATCTCCAAAAGAACCACCCCATAACTGTATACGTCTGCTTTGTCAGTCAGATAGCCTCGCATAGCATATTCAGGCGCCATATATCCACTGGAAAATCAAAGAAAACGGTAAATCTCCTTGTATATAAGAAAGTGAAGTTGTGGGATGAGTATGGATTATTGATTGTCTGGTTACTCACTGAGTTCCAGCGATTCGTGTGCTTATATGAGTATTTTCCTCTTCGTCAAGTTTGGCAAGCCCAAAATCGGATATTTTTGGGTTAAGATTTTTATCGAGAAGTATGTTTGTTGCCTTGATGTCACGATGAACAATTTTCAATCTTGATTCTTCGTGCAGGTAAGCCAAACCACTTGCTATACCAATGCAAATCTTATGCCTCGTAGGCCAATCCAAGTGCAACCGGTGTTGTTCTGGACCTGTACACATTGAGCTTGATATTCAATATTTTTACTAGAAGTTAAAGTATTTTAAAATTCCATGGAAGATGAGCAGTGTCTTATTGTAAACCTTCAAAATTTAAGGATGTCTACCTAGTTGGGGTCACTCATTCATGTATGCTGTTTTACTAATTGACTTCGTAAAAACTTTACAAGCTCGACTAAAATAATTGAGCTCAAGCTCAAGTTTAGGAATAAAACATAAAATAACTTGACATTTTTATATGATAATAGTAATAGTTATTTACTTATATAATATTCAAAATATTTAAAATTAACTATAAGTTTGTGAGCTCACTACTGAGTCGTGAAAGTTTGACTGAGCTCGATTCAAGTAGACTCGACCCATTTTACACCCCTAGTGTTGCATCCATCATAAACAAAAAATATGTAGTTAAGGCATAAGAGCATATTGAAACTCACCAAATAACGCACGAGCGAGGCTATTATTCTCCATGTACTCATAGATAAGCAAAAGTTGGTTTCCTTCGATACAACATCCATGTAGTCTCACGAGATGAGGATTTTGTAGAGCTGAAATCATGCCTATTTCATTGACAAACTCACGGTTGCCTTGTTTCGATTTGGAAGAGAGCTGCTTTACAGCAATCATAGTACCATCCGCCATAGTTCCCTTCACAAAACATCCAATCCCAAACCAAAAAATCAGAAGATAAACTAGAAGATTCCCGATGAAAAACAAAACTGATGAAAACAAATTTGTAGATTAGTCGTTCTTCAGGTCACCTTGTAGACAGGACCAAAACCACCTTCTCCAATCTTATTGGTCGGGTCAAAATTCTTTGTGGCGGCTTTAATTTGCTTCAAGGTAAATGATGTAGTTTGGAGGTCTACATTCTTAAACTCTGCAATAAAAAGAGAGATATTTGTTGTCTAATTGTGTGAACTATCATGTTGCATGTTTAGAAAGTAGAGACCAAAATATAAGTACCGTTTTCCAGGGTATCTTCTTGCCGACAGAACTTCCACCAAAGAATGAACATAACCAGCAAGACCGTCGAAAGAACTCCAAACACTATTCCAGCTATAGCTCCTCCAGAAATGCCACTTTTTCCACTGTTTTCTGGAGGTGGCTGAAAATCTGAACAAATATGAGAGAAAGAGGTAAATTGTGAGAAACATTTACAATTTTCCAACAATTCAATCAATTCGTCTTTGTGAAAAGAGAGAAGCACAGCTTACCGGGATCTACAGATATAGCTGAAATGAGTGGGCCATACACTCCTCTGTCAGGTATGCCAATTGTTCCCTTCCCAGCCCAAAAAAAGCGGATATCCAACGTGTTATCAGTCACAACAGCTGTGAATTTTTTTGTCAGCGGTTTGTTAACTCCACCGGCTTCATCTTCGATGTTGAAATCCTTCAGTACAAGCTTCCCCTGAAAAAGAAGCATCACATGAAATTATCAAACTATTTAATGCTAAATTTTGACTTCTTCTTTGTATGATGATTACAGTGCTGCATCTAATACCTGAATGTAAACATCGAAATAACGCCTCCCAAGACTACTGTATTTCGGGCCACTAGTAAACATTATTTCAGCAAAGTGAAGGTTCACGGTGTAATTTCCGTTTATCAGACAAAACCCGTAGTAAGTCAACGACAGGGGTGAGAGTCGTGCATCCATATACAGCTGAGGATTGTCCCCAACCATGTTTGAGCTGTTGGCCCAGATGTACGAGTCTAGGGGACGAGCATCGTCCAAGAAATGTCCTGTGCTACTAAATGCCCAATTCGACGTACTTTGGAAGAAATTCGAAGGCCCTCCAGAATTCACATCACCATCATAGGTAGTACCTTTGTTGTCGACCACTTGTTTCCCACCGCAATTTATACGGATGGAGTAATATCCTGTGACAAAAGAACGTAAAAAAGGAATTCTTACTGATGGTTTCTAAAATAAACTAAAAAGGTAAGGCGTTTGATCTTTGATCATCACATTGTGTCATCCATTGGTAGTTTTGAAACGAAAAATAATATTTTAAGAAATGGAACATAATCAGCAAACATGAGAAAATGGATGGGAATAATCTGTCTGAAAATATAAACTTACGTCTACTGCAATGAAAGCTTCTCAAGCAGGAAACGACACCACTGGCAATGCAATACAAAGTGTACAACTAGTTAGCTCAATATATCACTGAATGCTATTCGTAAAATCCAAACTCTGACAAAAGAAATAACTTACGGTGTACTGGCCTTTGAGCTTGCAAATAAATTCCTGGTAGAATAATAGGGTAAGTGACAAGTGACATTAATGATAATAATAACAAAAAAATGATACTAAAAGATGAGTAAAAGCAGTCTCACAGCTTGCGCGGCTGACAATTTGAGGATGAATTTTCATAAGTCAGATTGTTGTATGAAAGATCGCTGCAACAAAAAAGTAAATCAATTTCTGAACCAAATAACAGTCCATTCATATTGGTTTTTGTTTTGAGGTTTCTACGACTAGTGTGGTATAGGCCTTTACCATAACCTTGTAAAGAAAATAAAGTTATAAAACATCTTGTTCTCCCTCTGTAATCTAAAACTCGATACAATCTAGTGAATTTCACCATCAGTAGTTTTTTGAAATTGAAACTAAGCAGGAACTGTAAGCCCTCGTAGCATTGCCAAGACTGGGGCTACAATATTGTAGGCATACATCATCAAGAGATTTCAAGATCCCAGCTTTTTTACATCTTCATACGAGACATGCATACGCTTGGAATAAAATTAAGATAAATTTTACTAAATAGTACCTCTTATTGAGAAGAAGTGAGAGTTGAGAGAAGTAAAATCGAATAAAACTTACATGACGTCTCCATCTGTCTGCATCCAAGAAGGTAATGGCCCAGAGAGGGAGTTTCCAGTTAGATAGCTGGAAAATAGCTATCACAAATTAGAGAATCTCAAGATATTTTTTTGTTACGCAATAAATTTGTCACATTTAGACATGGAGTAAAATCTAGATTTAAGTAATATTTTGTACAAGGATCCTATAAGGACGTAAAGGAAAGTGGAACAAACAACTCACAAGAAAGCAACTTTTAAAGAATCTAAGTTCACACTTGTTATGCCACCATAACCATTTAATCTAGTAACATGATTGTGATGCTCATGTTATACAAACTCCAATGTGAGTCATTTCTATCGAGAAATTTCAGGTGTCTCGGAGGTAAAAGGACTTGTTTAATACAAACATGCCCAAAAGCCTCCCCTGAAAAGTGAAGAAAGAAGAAGATGGTTGAGGGCAATGAAAGGATCCTTTGGGGTTCTCAGACTTGCATAACGTGTTGTTCCCACACAAAGAATTGTCAACTTTTACACCTTGTTTTTTGTCAATGCAATATTTTCCTTTATTAAAGTTGCAGTGGAGCTACCTATACATCTTCTTCAGGTCACATATAAGCTCTTCGCTTCAACTAGAACAAAATTTCCCATTTTGAGCTCAAATTATAGAAGCGACTAATTCAACAACAATGTGGCAATAGACTTGCTCATGAAAATCATTACATGTAATCTGTGTTAGATATGCCACTGAAGCTGTTCGGAATCGGTCCAGTTAGGTTGTTGAAACTGACGTCTCTGCATAAGAGATGTCAAAAACTGAATTAATGAAAATACCACCAAGAAAAAAGAAACACTTCCATGAGTTACTTCGTTTCATACTTCCAACCTTCGAATTTTTTAAACGAGAAATCAATACTTAGTATTTTTATGGAGTACGATTATTTTCATCGAGTACGCAAAATTCAAAGCATTTTAAAATATAATGAAAAACAAAATCTCTCTATAGATTCTCATAGAAGAAAGGGGTTTACTAACAAGACTTTCAACTTTGTCATTCTTCCCAGATAAGCTGGCAACTGTCCAACAATGTTGCAACTCCTCAAAATCCTGTGCAACCAAATCCAACAGTTACATCTGGGCGGCGATTATTTCTCAACAAGACCACATTGTTACCATGCCATGAATCATACTCACAGTGTCTTAAGGTTTGTCATATTGCCGAGATATGGAAAAGCCGATTCACTGCCATTGAGGTCACTAATTCTCCTGCATATATAGAGTCAAATTTGTTTATCACGACCTTTTTTTCCTTTAGCAATTCATTTCATTGCATTTTGAAGCAAGTGTCTATCATCCTATCAAAATGTCTATCATCCTATCAATCAAATCAAATACTATAAATATCTAATAATACGAGGTGCAGCTCACATATGAACCATATCATATACTTACAAGTCGGTTAATTGGGTAAGGGTAGCAATACCGGAAGGAATTGGTCCCGACAAACCACTTCCCTGCATCACTCTGACATGATCAAGTTTAAGTTACAGGAGGGTAAAAATCAATGAAAATAAATCAAAATCAAACGATGGCGGCAATGACGGTCAATTAAGTCTTACATTTTCGTTATGTTTGTCCAGTTCTGAATAAAGTCTGGAATTCTTCCTGTGAAGTTATTATCACCGATACGACTGCATCAACAAAGATGAGCTCAGCGAATAACGTTTAAAACAAAACAAAAAATTCCAAATGCAATTTAATAAAAAGTAAGGAAGTTACAAGTCCTTAAGCGTGGTCAACTTTGCTAGCGTCGCCGGTAATTCTCCAGTTAAATTGTTCGAGGTAAAGAGCCTTTAGTCATAAAAATATTGTAAAAAGATCAGCTTGAGAATCAAATCAAGTCAAGGATTCACGCAAAGAAACATAAAACACAGACTATAAAGGCATAAAAATAAGGGGAAAATAGTTTTTGATCCACTAATTTGTTTAATTTTGGGTTTTGGTCCTCTGAGTTTTCAAAGTTCGGTTTTAGTACACTAACTTCTAATTTAGGCTATTTTGGTCTAATCGTTGACGTGACACCAGAAAATGATGCCGTGACTTTGGAAAATGCTGACTTGTGAGGTTATCTTGTCAACAATTAGACCAAAATAGTCGAATATTAAAAATTAGTGTACGAAAACCAAACTTTGAAAGAAAAAAAACTAAAACCCAAAAATGGACCTGATAAAAGACCAAAAAATTCATTTTCCCTGAAAATAAGCATCCACGCAGATGTTGGAACTAGAAGAAAACTTTATTTCTCAGAAAATTCAATTCAGGTACCTTCTTCCAAACAAAATCCTAAATATACCCCTAAATTCCAGGAAAGAAAAGTTGCAGTTAACATAATGCAAATCAAAGGGCTTTACATTTTCTCTATGACAGGAAGATTCCCGAACTCCGGAGGTATAGTTCCTGTCAGCTGATTGAACTCCAAGGTACTGTAAACATTTTCAATTTTAATGAAAAAAAAAAAAACAAGAAAACCTTAATCAACATATAAATCAGATCAAAATTCCATCTTTGACATGAAAACTGTAATAAAACACAAACGGGTATCCAAGAAACTTTACAGATTCGCAAGCGTGCTGATGTTTGCGAGTTCTTTCGGGATCGGACCCGTTATCCGGTTTCCGAGGAGGGAACTGCGTCAGGATATCATTGAATCAGTGCCAAACTCAAAACAGATGCAACAATAGTTCTTTAGTGGAATTTAAGGACAAAGAGAACAAAGACATACATGTTTACGAGTTTCATAGAACCCCATTCCGGAGGGATTGTGCCGTTGAGGTAGTTGCGAGTGAGATCACTGCGTATAATTTTTGACAGTTAAAATCAGTTGAATTAATAATAATAAAAAGTAATAAAAAGTAATGCTCGCCAGTGGTTTACTTACATTTGCTGAAGAAAAGGGAGTCTCGCAATATCTGCTGGCACTGTTCCAGTAAGCGACTGTCCTTTGAGAATGCTGCATTCGGGAGCAGACAATGTTTCCTCAAATATATATTCACATATAAAATTATATTTATATATATAAAAAAACTAATTTCCACAAAAATTTAAAAATTTAAAATTAAATTTAACTGCCAAATTTCCCAAAAATAAAAAGGCATAACTTATTTGTCAAATTAAAATGTCTGGAAACTGTCTTTTCAAAAAAAAAAAATTTATTATTAGAATCCAACTTAGTATATACACTACTTAATTTATTTTCGAAATATATATATATATACACACACTTTTTTTAAAAACTATATAGATACTATTAAATTTAAATATAATTAAATTTAGAACATTAGTTTGTACATCATTATTAGCGCGATCGATATTAAAAAATTGCACAAAAGATTAAAAGATATATGGGTTAAATGATTTAGAAAAATAACATAATATTTTTTTATCACCCAATATAGAAGAGAGATGACTCGAACTCGATCATTCAGCAACATAAGTGGAGTTTTAATAATTTTTTAATATTTTAAATTGATATATCCAAATTAATGTTAAATTAATCTAAAATTATACAAAATTTATATCTAATTTTTAAAAAAAAACAAAATTAGAGCCGAGGGTCAGACTAGATAGACTAAATCTCGATCTCTAAAAAAAATAACATAATATCGGAGATCTATGTTACACCTTGCGAACCTCGTATATTTTTTGTTTTGAAATGAAACGTATAGTTGCATACTTACATACTAACAACATGGCAAACGGTGTTGTTTGTGCAGCTACATGTGACGTTATTCTCGTATGCTCCGGCCGGCTGGGAAATCCAACCCCCCGTCCCGCTGCACGGATCCGCGCTAAAATTCCAATCGGTCTTCCCCAGAGTGTTCGCTATTAAACGCAGAGACAACTCTGCAACAACAACAACAAAAACCCGCTATATTTTCTTGTTTTTCCACAACTCTTCTCACAAACAAAAAAAAATGCCACAAATACTGGTAGATGTATATTGTAACTTACGCTCGTCGAGAGGCAAGAGGGTGGCGCTCGAAGCAAAACCCACCAAGAAAACGAATGCGACGAGCCTAATTATCGGCAAGAACATGGTGACGATCATGATCTGATTTTCAGATGAATCTATGAAAGGAGTTTTGGCATTTGTGTATGTATAGTATACTGCAAGTAAAGAGAATGGATACAGAGCAGAAAGCAGGAGGAGAAATGAATTGTACTTGGAAACTTGGAACTTTTCTTTGCATGATTAATTAATAATGCTCGTTGACTATTTATTTTCCAAATTACGCGTTTTTGCTTGTCTTATTATTATTATTATTATTGGACGATATTAATATTTGTATGGTAAATCTTGAATACTGTGGATTACATTAAATATGTAAATTTTTTGACGAGTAACATGTATTGTATTATAAAGATCAAGATTAGGTATTTACTCCATAAATAATGGAAATATTATTCAACGCTGTTAGGATTTAGATCTGGATTTAAATTTAATAATACAAGGAACGGTGATATTTGGGATTAAATTAATTTTAAAACCCGTTTTGTCAAACAAGTTGTTTCAAAACATGTCATGTATATATATATATATATATATATATATATATATATATATATATATATATATATATATATATATAATAGATTGTACTAATGATATTTGTTATCAAGAATACGACAAAAATTTTGTGTGAGATGGTCTCACGGGTCGTATTTCGTGAGACGAATATCTTATTTGGATCATCCATGGAAAAATATTATTTTTTATGCTAAGAGTATTACTTTTTATTGTGAATATAGGTAGGGTTGACCCGTTTCATAAATAAAGATTCGTGAGACCGTCTCACAAGAGACCTGCTCATTTAGAAAATAGTTGTTTTATTTTTATATTTAAATTTATTGTTATAATTTTTAATCATCTCGTTTAACGTGTCAAGTGGTATCTTAGGACTTGTGGTACTAAACATGCTATCATGCCTCGTTGTAAACCTTTATTTCTCTATCTAATTGCCTTATTAAGACTAGAAGCTTTACTAATTGTGCAGACAAATCAACGTCAAGTTGAGATGATTAAGAAACAAGAGAGCGATTTATGATTTTCTTTAAAAAAAAAATAATTCAAATTTGGATTTTATCTATTTTTGTTTCGAATTCGATATCGATTTTATGCTAATAAACTCGAGCTAGGCTCATGCCTGATTTTTATCTCGTGAACAAGTTGTGTGGTGGTGGTTGTTGTTCATCATTGGTTCCAAAATATAAACGTTTTGGCCGATGAGCTAGAACAAGTTGAAGGGTTTATATATGACAAAAATTTGTGTGAGACGGTCTCACGGATCGTATTTTGTGAAACAGATCTTTTATTTGGATCATCCATGAAAAAATATTACTTTTTATGTCGAGAATATTACTTTTTATTATGAATATATGTAAGGTCGACCAGTCTTACATATAAGTTTTTTTTATTGCTGATTATAAATATTTTGATTATTGGACTTAGTAAATCGTGAAGTAATATTGATAATAATTTAATAAAGTCATCGTGGGCAAGTGGAGGCTAATTTTTTTTTTTTTTTTAATTCATAGCATGCGAGGCTAATATTTGATAATTGGCCAACACAATGTGAACTGTTTTGCGGCGACGAGGACAGCTCGGAGTTTCCATGGCCCATATTTTGCCTTTATTCAATATATATTTTTTTGTAACGATATGAGTTTCAGTCCATATTATTCATGCATCACTTTTGATAAAAGATAATATGTTGGTTCAGCGTCATATAGTCGAAGCGAAACTATTAATGATGTGTTTGAGATATTGTAATAAGAAAATAAAATATTATTCGATGATATACATGAACTATTTTTCTCTCTACGATATAGTCAGTTGTCAGTGCTTGAATCATCAACATATATGTTAACTTTCATAAATATGTTACTGATGGGTAATGATTAATGAGGCTCAAATTAATTATAAAAATTCAAGTCCACTATACACTCTCCAAAAAAATATATAAATAAGAGAGTATTCTCATTATTCGAGGAGGATTTTTTGGATACTTAAACCTTTTAGCTCTCAATTACGAACGAGTTATTTCCGGACTTGAGCCTCGGAGTGTCAACTCCGGCGCCTCTGACGTTTTGTTTGTGACGTAGGTGATAGCCCACAAAGATTTCTCTCCACCAGTTACTTGGAAGACCCGATTACAAACCAGTAGAGTAGTTCGAATAATCATAATTTTTGACTACATCAGTTACAGACCCACGTAATCTAATGTTAATTTTTCTGCATCAGTCCAAACTTTTAATAATATAGTGTATATATATATATATATAATTTTTTTTCAAAATAATATATATTTGAGGTGAGTCAACTTCTTGACTTGGTCAATAATTGTACGATCAACAGTACTAGTTGTTGTGCGCGTATTAATTAATTAAAGGTACTATTTTAATAATAATTTTGTAAATAATGTTATGGGGGTTAAAAGTAATTTTAATGTAAAGAATCTAAAGATTATACTAATATTAATAATTAGATTTTCGATAATTTATCAGAATAATTATTTTGACATGGTAATTTTTTTTTTATTTTAAAATATATATTCTTTTTAAAATAATTTGTGGATTACAATTAAATGTGATCGTTTAAATCTAAATAAGGACTCAAAACAATTTTACTTGCGGTTAGTTTTAATCAAGACATGTAAATCTTTTTTGCCTTTGTAAAATTGCAAGAGTCTTTTTAATATTATATATAATATATGATTTTTTTCCAAAATAATTTGTGGGGTCCGACCGTGAACGCTTTTGCAAAACTATTCAAATTAATTTTGATTTTTTTTTAAAAAAAATATTAATAGATATGTATGTTGAAGTTTTTTTTTTACAAGTGAAAGTAATATTTTTTTATATAAAATATAATATTTTTCATGATTCTGATATTCGTCTCGCAAAACTAATATATCAGACGGTCTGATCAAGCATAAAGTTTTGTTAAAAAAATAATATTTAGAAGTCAAAATAATTTTTTAAATATATATATTTCCTTTCCCATTGTCGCTCTCATTTGCAAGCTAATGATTTATCCTTCGGCCTTATGTTCAAAGATTGGTTGATTATGAATGTCAACCGATACCCAAAGAGATTGAGATTCGTATGTTGGACTCTATATGGTTTGTAAATAAGAGTTAATCTTACATGAGATCGTTTCACACAAGTTAAACTTGTCTGTAAATATATATATATATATATATATATATATATATATATATATATATATATATAATCACATATTATTTTATCTATAAAAATGTCAAAGAATGAATAAGCATTTTCAAAAAGTAAAAAAATATGGTCATGTATCAGATAAACAAATATGATAAAAAATTTAATTATTTTGTAAAATATGATAAAAATATTTATATAAAGTTATGATTAAGATACATAATAATAATAATCATATCAACATATGGATATTTAATATACAAAAAATTCATTATGACAGTATTCACTAAAAAGTTAGAAAATGTAATATTATGTAAAAAAAAATTATATTTTAGATATTCGTGAAATTTTTATATATAAAAATAAAAAAAATCAAAATCGTAATTGAAATTAAATAAAATGGTATGCATACGTGGAGACGAATTTTTTAAAAAATTTAGTATATACAATAATATATTAATTTATCATTTTAAAAAAAATCAGATAGTGTACATGTAATTGTAATGATTGGGCCGATTTGAATAACCACAAGAAGGCCCAAAATTAAATATAAAATTTAATTTCATATACGATTTACCTAAATACAAGTAAATACATTAATCTTTCAGCTTCCCCAAATTCATAATCATCTGAAAACCATGTATAACGATGAATCGACGATGGAGAAGTCTCCGAACAGCTTCTCGGACAACACACGTGCGTGTTATCCCAAGATTGATCTCGATGATTACGTGCCCGGGATTTGCTCATCAAAGGTAAAGCTTGAACAAAAAGAATATTTGTTTGTTGCGACGTATTCCTGATTTTTTTTATTTGTTTATTGTCCGATTTAGGTTCTTATTTGCTATCATTTAAGATGGTTGATTATTTGTGTTTTTTGGAATTGGTATGATCGGCACGCGTGGATAACTCAGTTTGAGTTTTCTTAGTATTGTGCATTGTCAATGTGTTTTTAGCAAACCTTTGAATTACTGGTTTTTCAAAAAATCATATAGTATTTCTGCTTTCGTTGATCTAGCGTTCACTGTTTGCCCGCTTGATGTATTCTCGTATGTGAATGGCAATGTTTGTTATAACTATGTGAATTGTGAATTACGTGAGACAATGAAGGATAATATGGATGAATGTACTAGGATTTCCTATGTTTGCAAGAATTGTGTTCAATGATCTACTGTGACTGAATTTTATAAATGTTTGATGCGGGAAGCTGTGGCTTGGTGGCAATTCACGTTGGAATGAAAATATGTACATTCAGACTTCAGTGCATGTATTCCATAAGTTATTCATGCGTTGGAAGTAGACAGCTATGTGGATCATTTCAGATAATGGGTCATCAAAAGGAGACTGGGAGATACTAGTAGAAATCTTGGAATTTTTTTTTAAAATGTGTTCCATATTTTTTCCCTATGGCTATGAGATAATGAAGATTGATTTATCAATTAAGACATTCTGGTTCTAATTGTCAAGTCTCTGTCATGTAGGGCCTAGGTTAGTTGGACCTTGTTTTGTGTATGTCACCTCCCTGTGTCACCTTATGTTTCCATAAATGTTTGGCCCTCATCTGATTTCACTGTAGCGTATTCATTTACTTGCTCACCCAGTACTGTTGCATCAACTACCGGATTGTGAAATACGTAAAATGAAGTGAAAGTTGCATGCATTTATAAAAAGTAGCAAGCCATTGCAACTGAGCTTCATATTCTATTATTTGTGATGGTTTTTCATAACTGGAAATGATTTGATGTAATGTTCTTGTCTTCTTGATTCAGTTTTGTGAAGGTTCTGAATCAGCCAGTCAACTTGTTCACGGAGAGGGGACTTTTAATAGAGATGGTACGAGTGAAATAAGTGGGTTGGATGTTAGACATAGCAAATATTTGGTTGCCGTTGATGAAAAACCGAGTAAATATTTTTATTACGACACACCTCTTCATGAAGAAACTGGGGTATGGATACCTGTATCTGTTCCACCTTTACCAGAAACGGAAAGAGAAGAATGGAATAGAAGCTTCTACTTGAATGGTGGATGCCTGCCTGAGGGTGACATGGGTTGGAATGAGTGTCTCGGGGAAGATAAAGAGATGACCATGTGGGATGTTGTTCTCGACATGTTGCTAGCAGTCAGAGGGAGAATCTGGTCACTGACTTCAGGTGATATTTATGGATATAGCATTACTTGGATGTCTAACCAACTTCTAGAGCAAGCCTGGAGAGAGATGGCTCAAACTCTTACGGATGCCAACTTTGGTAAAATGAAGGAAATTCTGGAAGCTGAGCCACCAAAGTGGTTGCCTGATAGCGCTGCTTCTGCTTGCATGTTGTGCAACGTGCGCTTTCATCCAATTATGTGTTCTAGACACCACTGTAGATTTTGTGGTGGCATTTTCTGCCATGGTTGCTCCCAGGGACGGAGCTTGTTGCCTGAAAAATTCAGACTTGGGAACCCTCAACGAGTTTGTGATGTGTGCTGTGTGCGGCTTGAGTCTGTCCAATCATGCTTGATCAACCAAGTAAGTCGTGCCTCACAGTTTCCGACCCATGATTTGACGGACCTAAGCACGTTACGTTCTTGGCTTAATTTTCCATGGGGCCAATCTATGGAACACGAAATATACAAGGCAACAAACACTATTCTAGGTTATACTAAGGTATAATTTATCTTGCATACTGCCAGATACATGCACAGCGCACCTCGTTTTCGACTCTCATGATTACTAATTTCAATACATACTGATTCAAACTGCTGTGTTATACGTATTGACAGTATTGTATTTGTATTCGTTGTAGGTTGGATCTGTGACACCTGAAAAGTCTATACCTGGTGCAATTCTAAAGCGAGCCAAGGGCCTTGCCATCATAACTGTTGTCAAGGTTGGCTTGATGGTTACTTACAACGTCGGGACAGGGTTAGTGATTGCACGTAGAAAAGATGGATCTTGGTCTCCGCCGTCTGCTATCACATCCTTTGGTATTGGTTGGGGAGTGCAGGTGAGTGAATGATTGGACCTGATTTCTCAGTTTTATGCCCTATTGTTTTGTACTTGCCATAAAAGGTTGTTATTGTGGTAATCAGCTTCTTAAAGTCTGTAGATTTTTCTCTTCTTTGATACAATATCCGGAATACCGTTTGATGCATCTTTGTCAATAACAGTTGTATATGTTATTTGCAGAAAAACCTAAGGTCAGTTGATATAGTTCCTTACTAGTATTGGTGGAAAAGATTTAAAGCTTTTTTCTAGTTTTGTATCAGTGTTGCTCGTGTTATTGTCTAGTGTGGGTGTAGCTGAAATGCATGGAGCCCATTTTACCTGATTTTGGCCGTTTTGTTAAATATCTCACATCGACTAGATTAAGTTCTTGGGAGTTGCGTGTATGGACTTGCACAATCTTTCTCTCTTGAGCTAGCTTTCGGGTTGAGTTGTTCCAGGTCTCAATTTTAACATAGTATAAAGACGGTTCTGATCATGATCCAGGCTCACCGTTATGTGTTGGACTGCCCTATGGATCATATGATAATGTCTTGTAAATTTCACGTTCCAGTTGTTCATTCCTGGGCGTGATTTAGTGTGTTAAATGTTTTATTTCGGTTGAATTAAGTTATTGGGAGTTGTATGTATCGACTTGGACAATCTTTATATGAGTTTGTTTTTGTTATTGAGTTAGGTCCAAATCTCAATCTTGTTAACACTTTCTTTTATCTATTATATGCATTAAGAATTATTTTTGTGTATAAAAGCATATTGCAGAGGGTCACAGGTTGGTACTGAAATATTTGTCTAGTGCAAACTATTAGACATTAAGCAAGTAATCATTTGATAAGTCAACTGTTGTCGCCAAAATGCATTTAATATTTTGATGTAAAAAATATTGGTTTATTCATTATAAAGATATTACTGAAAATTTTAATATATTGATGCCTAACTGCAACCAATATACGTGTCTTTTTTTTCGCAGGCTGGTGGGGAAGTGACAGATTATATAATAGTGTTGAGGACAGATTCTGCTGTGAAGACATTTGGTGGTAACGTTCATATGTCCGTTGGAGCAGGTTTAAGTGCTGCTGTTGGTATTATTGGAAGGGCTGCTGAAGCTGACATAAGAGCAGGTGATGGTGGCTGTGCTGCTTGCTATACTTACAGTTGCAGTAAAGGTACTTGATTGATATTTCTGTTGCTTTGACATGTTCCAAATTAGGTTGTGCTTGCAGTGCTAGTTAGACAATTGAATTGATTTACTTACTAGAGGAGATGAGTCAGAAATGAAATGGCTCGGGAAGGGGTACAATGGATGCCTTATTGAGATTCTAAATCGAAGGAAATTGTATGGAACATGTCAGATCATGATTCCAAGTGTTGGTCCGGCCGTGCGGACATAATAAACAATCACTGTGTCACCCTGCTTTTATCTTTGAAATGGATATTATAGGCGGAAAGCTCGCCGAGGCTTATGGCCCTGAAGATTAGATATTTTCACAAATTCAAAATCCTTGAGCGTATTAAAGCAGCGTCAAGGCCAAATTTTACTGAAGGACCTCATTCCTTGGGGCTAAACACATGCCTTGTTTGTGTTTAGTAACTAAGGCCTTAATGTGTGTGCTTTTATAGTATTCTAGAAATTGTGGTATAACAGTTAGAATGGCTAGCCAAAACAAGCTAACTGTTGTTCTGATCCGGAAACATCGTACCAAAAGATGATTTAACGGATATGACATTGTTTTACAGGTGCATTTGTTGGTTGCTCTCTTGAAGGAAATGTTGTGACAACACGAACACGCGAAAATTCCAGGTTTTACGGTAATCCATCCATCCCTGCAGCCGAGATTCTTCTCGGTTCTATGCCTCAGCCCCCTGCAGCTTCCACGCTCTATCGGGCATTGGCAGACTTGTACCGGAAGCAGCAGTAGTTGGTTTATCTGGTGAACGGTCTCCATTTCATCATCCTTATGTTACTATTGGTTCGAAGAAAGCAAAATTCATTTGTGTATATATTATCCTTTACGTGTAAATTATTCCTTTCATTTCTCTATCCCCCATTGATAAAGTCTGGAAATGTAAATGAGTCGGAAGGTGAAGTGTCCAAAGTGGTCGAGCCAAACAGTTAAACGAGCAGGCTCGACTTGTCTAGTCTCGTATCCGATGATAATCACATGATGGTATATAGCCAAAAGAAAGAAAAGAGGGCGGAAAAGGAAGAAGGCCCTTGATTTTTCAGGCTTTGAATTTCAAGATTTATCCACACGAGAATTGAATGTAATTTATGGTACAAAAAGTTGATGTTTGTAAATAAAATCACATTGGATTGATGCGATTGAATTATATCCATGATTTCATTTATGACTTGTTTGAAGAAAATTTTATAAATTAAATAATTATATTAAGTAATTATTCTCCATTTCAAATATGTTTTATAATAAATGTCACTTGAAAACTCTCGTAATTATTTTTTCAAATCCATTAATTTAAACAGAATTGAATATTATTTAAAAATGTAGAGGTGATGACAGTGTGGTTTGGTTGGGTTTTCCATAAAATTGAAAACGAATCGTCGTGGATGGTTATGTTTGAAGGGTGGGTATCATGTGAGACTGTCTCACGGGTCTTAATCTGTGAGACGTGTCAACCATATCGATATTCACAATAAAAACATAATACTTTTAGCATAAAAAGTAATATTTTTTATGGATGACCTAAATAAGATATTTGTCTCACAAATACGACCCAGAGATCGTTTCACATAAGTTTTTGTCATATTTGAAAGATTTTTATAATGAAAATATGATCTTAATTTAGACAACGCAATCAAAATTAAGAATTATAAAAATAATTAACACATGGTGGTACATGAGATTGATATGTGTCAATGGAAGAAGAGCCAGCTTAATATGATAGATATATAAAATAAAAAAGCTAACTTGGGTTACAGTTCATAAATAAGTTGGGTTAAATTGGACCAAAATGATTGTATTCTTTTTATTTTTTACAATTTATATAATTATTAAATTAGCAATGTTTTATATGTTTAATAAATACCCAATGAAATATTACACATATATAAATATTAATATAAATTCAAAAGCTACCGTGAGACGGTTACACATATCAATTTTGTGAGACGGATATTCTATTTGAGTTACCCATGAAAAAATATTAACTTTTAATGTACATATATGCCGAGTTGATTCGTCTCACGAATAAAAATATGTGGAACCGTCTCACAATACGTCTTCTCTTCTTATGGTATCTCTTCTAACTTAATGGATTATTATTTTAATTATAATCTATTATTAAATTGAAAGGTTGCTTATTACACAATATTTTTAAGTCATTACTTGTTGCATATAATTCAATTTTTTCCTGTATATAAAATGCATCTAAAGGGGTGTATTAAAAGTATGAAATTTAAAGATTTTTATAGATTTTAAAAATCTATACGTATTCAAGCAAAATTTTGAATACTTTATCATATAATGATATTCAAAATAAATTTTTATAGAGTTATAAAGAGTAAAATGGTAACATTTATTTCTAAAAACTCTATGAAAGTATGTATTCAAATTTTCAATTAAATAATTAAATTTATTTAATAATAAATTTTTAAAAAATATTTCAAACGTAATATATTATCTATGTAAAATAATTATTATTTTAGAAAATTAATAAAAATAATATGTTATAATTAAATAAAAAAATTTATAGGATTCTATAAAACAAAATCTATAAAAATATTGCAAAAACATTTACAATGATTCACATAAATCTTTTTATAAATCTGTTAAATTCTGTAAAAGTCAATAAAATCTATCAAATTATATCATCTAAAAAATCATTAAAAATCATCAAAACTCTGAATTAAATACATTTCACTAAATATATGAGTACATATTTATGAATAATTATATATTTTCATTTTAATCATTTTAAAATTTGTCATTCAAAATTTAAATATTTGAAACAACTAATTAAATATAATAAAAATAGTATTTTTTTTACGAGTAGGTCTTATGTGAGACGAGTCAACCCTACCCATATTCACAATAAAAAATAATATTTTTAGCGTAAAAAGTAATATATTTTCATGGATGACCCAAATAAGAGATCCATCTCACAAATATGACCCGTGAGACCGTCTCACACAAGTTTTTGCCATTTTTTTACCATCAAGTAATATAACCATGTCAAAACATTGATTTTATATCTACTTAATCATCTCATATACTTTATCTAGTTCATAATTAATTTCAATATTTTGTTGTCAGTATTTCACTTCAAAAAATATAAAATCATGAAGAAAAAGAACTTGGAACTGCTGATGCTATACTTTGACTGGACTTCCGTGGAACGGGTCCAGTAAGCAATTTTAGAACATCGGTCGACACACGGTTAAGCCAGCAATCTCAATTGCCACGTCGACACCTAGTATTTATATAATAAATCATAAATAAATAAATATCATTTTTGTTAAAAATAAAAATCTACGGCAAAAAATAAAAATTTCAAACTCACAAATATATTAAATTATACACTTTATAAAATTTTGTTTACTCAATTATGTTTTTCTTCACATATTGAGATATCTATTTATAGAATTTCTTTGGAAATTATTCAAAAATATATACATAATTACATACATCATAACACACCAATTTTCAATATTTACAACTCTTTTTTCAACACTCAATCTCTTACTTTCAACACTCTCTTTTGTGAAGATGATCGTGATACAATGATTGTCTTCATTATGTGTTTTTATATTGCCTCGTTAAAAATCTTACTAGGAAAAATCCATTAAGATAAAAACTATAGTAAGGAAAAAAGAATGCAGTCACGTAAACTCCCTATCATGTTAACACAAACGATTTCTTCACAAATTTTGTAGATTGTGCATACCAATATTGTATATATGTTTTTTGAATATTGTTGTAGGAAGCTCCTTTATGAAGACATCTGATGAGGTTTCACTTGACTAAATGTGACGAATATCAATATCTTTATTCTTCTCCAGCTCTTGGGTGAATACGAAGAACTTATGAGAAATATGTTTAGTTCAATCGATTTTTATGTATCATTCTTTCATTTGAGTAACACATGTAGCATTATCTTCATATAGTGTCACATGCTTCTTGTCGAATGATAATCCACATGAGATTTGTATGTGTTCGGTAATTGATTTTAGCCACACATATTCACGACTTGCTTCATGTAGTGCAATAATCTCGGCGTGATTTGATGAAGTTGTTACAAGTGTTTGTTTATGTGAACGCCAAGAAATTGCACTGCCTCCACGAGTAAATATATATCCAGTTTAAGAACGTATATTGTGTGGATTAGATAAATACCCAGCATTAGCATAACCAATTATGCTTTGATTGATATATTTTGAATACAAAAATATCAAGTTTGTCGTTCCTCGTAGATAACAGAATATATGTTTAGTTCCGTTCCAGTGTCTCTTTGTTATATATGTGCTAAATCTTGCCAATAAATTTACAGCAAAAGATATATCAGGTCTTGTACAATTTGCAATATGTGGGGACCCGGACGCTAATCAAGTTCTTAATCATATTTGGGACTAATTAATCAATTATAAAACAGGGTCTAATTTTTTTTTTTCAAATACAAAGCGGAAACGTAATGTAATTTACTCAAATTACATATTAAACATGAATATACATCTCAGTATAAAAGTACAAGTCATGTACAACATACATTTATTCAACTAGGGTTTAACAACTAATATCAAGTGTCTAACCCTATCTCTACCAAGTCCGGAATCACCACGCTAAACTCGTCATCTCTCATCCTCTTCTTGACCCTGATCCAGCCCCACCTGTTGTCATGCACACATACAAAACAAGACAACAGCCGGATAACTCCGGTGAGATATAAATATCCCAGTATAAACAATGTAAACATGCAATCATATAAAAGCATATACGAAAGCATATATAAGACATATTCTTAACCTGTATCAAATCAGAATACATAAATCAATATCAAACATTCAATAATCATGAATGGCATAACCAATGTAAATCAACAGGTCATATCAGACTCAACTCAACCGACGCGTCGTCATCAGACTCGACTCCACTGACGCGTCGTCTCAGACTCGACTCAACTCTATCCTAGGGATCCCGATGTCTGGATATAGGAATTATATCGAATCTCAGTCGATAGGAATGAATCAATCCCTAAACGGCATCGATATAATTAATATCTCCAGTGTCTGGGCGAATCAGCCGCCGAATTGACGACTCAGTCAATAACCTGACGAATCAGCCAGTAATTAGGCGAATCAGCCAATAACCAGACGAATCAGCCTGTAATTAAGCGAATCAGCTTAGGTTTAGACGAATCAGTCTATGACCCGACGAATCAGCCGGTGACTAGGCGAATCAGCCTATAATAAGACGAATCAGTCAATAACCCGACGAATCAGCCGGTGACTAGGCGAATCAGCCTCTGACTCAACGACTCAGTAATCAATACATACAGTCACTATCTAAGCAAATCAGTCAATGACTAGCGAATCAGCAGTCATTACATGCAGTGGCTATAAATCAATAGACTGCAATCATCAATCTCATCAATTACAAGAATCAATGTAATAAACTAAGTATGTGATTTAGGGAAACTCGAGTCAAACCTCACTCGAGTTGTGCAATCCCAACTCAACATTAATTTATACCTTTCTTCCTGATACTCTGACTCTGTCGAAGTCTCGAACTCAAAACCTGTCAATATCGATCTGACAATAACAATATCGAGGGTTTGGTATCAATACACCACTCAATTAATACTGGATATAAACAGAATTCAATCAAATTCTGTTTCAATAACATAACATCATAATCTTAATATATCCAGCCCTATCATATCAGTCAGATATCAATTCTAATATCTCATAATCGATAACCACTCAATCTGGATATCAATTCTTATTCAATCTTATTCTGAAATCATAACAAGTTCATATTCAGTCCGTTTCTAAATCTGACTTCGATTCTACGCTGTCTAACATGTCAAGAACAATATATATGAGTTCCATTCAATTCTGACAATACCATAATTTCAAAGCATGTCAAAACGTAGTAAAACTTACGTCCAGTTGTAGCCTACGTCGCTAGGAACTCGATATCGAAGTCGGATTCAAAATCAGACGGACGGATTTCTTCTTCAGACCCTTTTCAATTTCTGCTGAATGATTTTCGAAGGAATTATCATCAATATATATCAGTGCATGCATGTCATGAGGTGTCCTCATTTTCGCACAACACGTCGCACCGCAGGTGCGGTAGGTGTAAGACCACGGGTGCGCTCATGGTTCGACAATCTTATCTTTTCTGAAATTGCATGACCGCGGGTGCGGTACATGTCAAGACCGCGGGTGCGGTACTGCACCGCGGGGGCGGTCCCTGTTAACACCGCGGGTGCGGTGAGGCTTCGGCCTCCTCTTCACAATTTCATTAATATCGACCGCGGGTGCGGTCCTTCTTCAACTGCAGGTGCGGTCTCGCTTCGCATGCCCTCTTACACAATCTCATTTTATCAACTTAAAATCTTGGCATTACTTTTCTCCAGCTAATCCGTTCTGTCTATAATCATTTCAGATTAATCTCAAATTACTGTAATAACATCTCGGGCCTTACACAATATATATAAGGGCACAATAACATTTAGATATGGTACTTCTGAACCAAGAATAACTTCATCATATTCAAATGGACGAAATGAATCTTTTTCTATGTTTAATGATCTAACAACCATTGAAGTACTTAAATGACTTGATTTATCCATATTAAAACATTTAAGGCCATTTTCTGTATAATTTGACTGGTAAACAAATTTTTCACATTCTTTTTGTTCAATTTGCAACTCAGACAATACTTTGTTTTTCCAAGGTCTTCCATTTCAAATTATTCCTTCAAGTACAACACAACATCTTGAATTTCCTTGTTCGTTCCAATGATGTTTAAATCATCAAATATACAGTAATAATTACGCATCTGGATGTTGTTTTCTTAATGAAAATGCAAGGACATATTGAATTGTTTACATATCCCTTTTTCATTAAATGTTCACTTAGCCGATTATGCCACATTCGACCGAATTGATTTAACTCATATAATGATCTTTGCAATATCACAAAATAACATTGTCTGAGTTTTGAACTTTGTGTTTGAGGCATCTTAAATCCTTCAAAGATTTATTACTATCGAGTGATTTGTATAAGTAAGCTGTGACAACATCAATAATATAAATTTCTAAACTTTCAGATATCGTCAAACTAATTAAATAACGAAACATAGTTGTATTCACAACAGGAGAATACGTTTCTTCATAATCAATTCCAGGCCTTTGAGAAAAACCTTGTGCAACAAGTCGATCTTTATATCTTACTATTTCATTTTTCTTATTTCGCATTCGAATAAAAACTCATTTGTACACAACAGGTTTTACACCTTCAGGTGGAAGGAATATAGATCAAAAAATGTTACGTTTATTTAGCGAATCCAATTCAACATGGATGACGTCTTTCCATTTTATCCAGTCCTGTCGATTTTTACATTAACCAAAGATTTTGGTTCATGATCTTCATTGTCATTTATGATGTCAAATGACACATTGGAAGAAAATATCTCATCGATTTCTTTTATATTTTTTCGGTTCCATATTTTTCCAGTATTAATATAATTGATAGAGATTTCACGATTCTCATCAGTTAATGGTTCTCACATAATTTTTTTTTATCAAAATGACGTAATGTATTTTTATCGGAATATTATTCTCTATTTTGTGATTATCGTGTTTCTCTATACTTTTTCTTTTTCGAGAATTTTTATCCTTAGAACCGATTGGTCATTCATGCTTCAAGCGTTTAATGACATCATGAGTGTTTTCAATTTGTTTCTTTAGAATTTAAATTCGAGTAGGGGCATTTACAACATTTATATATGATTTAGTTACCTCTTTTGTGTTTGCAAATGCATCTGGTATTTGATTTGTTATTCTTTGCAAGTGCATAATTTGCTATACATTATTTTAACATTGTTTAGTTCTTGGATCCAAATATAACAATGATGATGCATACCATATAATTTTTTTTCCTATATATTTCTTTTCTCCCCCTAAAATTGGGAAGATTTCTTCATTAAAATGACGATCAGCAAAACGTGTTGTAAACACGTCGTCTGTCTGAGGTTCAAGATATCGAATTATTGATGTACTATCATAACCAACATAAATTCCGATTTTTCTTTGAGGTCCCATTTTTGTTCATTGAGGCAGTGCAATAGACACGTATACCATACATCCAAGAATTCTCAGAAGAGAAATATCTGGTTCTTTACCAAAGGCAAGCTGCAATGAGGAGTATTTATGATATGTACTTGGTCTGATGCAAATTAATACAGCATAATGTAAAATTGCACGCCCCCATGTAGAAACATAAAGTTTTGTTTTCACAATCATTGGTCTAGCAATCAGTAGACGTTTAATCAATGATTCAACTAATCAATTTTGTGTATGTACATGGGCAATATGATGCTCAACCGTGATTCTCATTGACTTATAATAACCATTGAAAGTATGTTAAGTAAATTCACCATCATTACCAAGTCTAATTTTTTTAATTGTATGATCGGGAAATTGATTCCGCAGTTTTATTATTTGAGCAAGTAATCTCACAAATGATACATTTCGAGTTGATAATAAATATACATATGAGCATCTGCTGGAGGCATCAATCAATACCATAAAATATCTAAATGGTCCGCATGGTGGATGAATTAGCCCACAAATACCATCCTGAATACGTTCAAGAAACACAAATGATTCAATTTGGATTTTAGCTGGTGATGGTCTTATAATAAGTTTTTCAAGAGAACATGTTTTGTATTGAAACTTATTATCTTGAAAGATCTTCTGGTCTTTCAGCGGATGCCAATGTGTATTTTCTATATATTTTTGCATCATTGTTGAACCAGAATGTGCTAATCGATCATGTCAGTTGATTAATATTGAAGAATTATCAGCTATCATGTTTGATTCAATTGGACTTGTATGTGTATAATGCAATCCAGTAGGGAGAATTGGTAGTTTTTCACCTACAAATTTCTTTCCTGATTTATATGTGGTAAGAATATATATTTCTCATTTCCTTCCTTTATTGTCTGAGTATCATAACCATGAGAATATATGTCATTAAAACTCAACAATTTTTTTTTTCGATTGTGGTGAATACAAATCATCATTTATCAGAAATTTTGTACCATTAGGTAACAAAAATATTCTTTACCACAACCTTTAATCAAGTATACATGAGCTGATATTGTATTCACCATTGTTTTTGTTAGTTTTAGTTCCAAAAAATATCTTTTATTTCGGATAATAGTGTGTGTTGTACCACTATCAGGTATACAAACTTCCATTAGATTAGTTCATTGTTTAGCTTTGTTCATAGCAGTTTTCATATTTGAACTCAAAAAAAATATATGCAATAAAAAAAATTACTGACAATACATATGTAATTTATTGAAAAATATAAGACATATCATAATTATACAATAAAATATTAGCTTATGTGCACATTAAAAATAAAATATATTACATTTCAATTTCATCAATATAATGATCATTTTAAATTTTCATTAATACTCATGTTCTCATGATGTCTTTTCAGTGGGTGGTTCGCGATGCCCTTTTCAGATGAGTTATAGAAGTAACTACCTCGATTGTTTTCAAAACCACGGCCGCGACTGCGACCACGACCACTTCTACGTCCACGACCACAACCTCTATTTCGACCTCGACCAAAACCTCGTCTTTGAATTTGATTTTGGTTTCTGATAGGGGGTGTTTTTACGTGTTTATTGCATTAGTTTTAATTGTGTTTACATTGTGCATGCATGCATTTCATTTACTTTTTGTTCATTTTAGAGTAATTAATTGCTTTTGATTATGTCTCACTTGTGTGTGATGAATTTGTAGGGAAAATGACCGGAAGAACTAAAATCGGAGCCAAGTGCCAAGACAAGAGAATGAAGTGCAGCAAGGCCCGCGCTCGAGCGGTAGTTTTCTACCGCCCGAGCGCAGGAGGTGAATGTCCGATCAGAAAGCTCGGCGCTCGAGCGGTAGTTTTCTACCGCCCGAGCTCGAATGTCACTCAACTCAAGAGCTTCGACAGAAAGGTAGGCGCTCGAGCGGTAGTTTTCTACCGCCCGAGCGCGAATGATACACATGCCGAGGAGAATTACAGAGAGTGTGGCGCTCGAGCGGTACTTTTCTACCGCCCGAGCGCCATCTATTTTTGGCAAGATGTGGTGTGCGATTCCTTACCTTTTTTTGAGAGGAGAATGATATGAAAAGCTTCTTGGCCGACTTTGGAGGGGGGGGGGGGGACATAATTTTGAGAGCACAAAGAATTTTGGGAGAGCTTTTGCACTTGGATTGAAGATTCAACGGTTTCCGGGCATCGTTCTTCGCAGATTTCGTCACGCCTAGTATTTCTAGTTTAATTTCCTTTGTTTAAACATTGTTTTGCTTATTTTAATTATGAATTCTAGTAGCTAACTTCAATTATTTGTTGGGATTAAAGGGGATCCTACCCCGAACTTTTAGTTGGTTAATTTATATGTCGGTTTGTGATTTATTCTTGATTATTCTACGATTTTCATTGTGTCGTTGAGCGTAGCTAACTTTAACGACTATTTTATATCACGAGTGAGTTCGAGAGAAAAACTAGTGATAGGATCGAGTGGTGTAATTCGCGGATCTACAATTTGCATAGATATATGAAATTGGATACGTGCCGATAGTCATAGTCCTTAGGGTCGAAAACTAGGGGGTTTCATTAATCGAAATGCGATTCATTCTTGATAAATAATTAAAGACATTTAATTACTTCATTGAGTGAATTAGTTTGACATAGCTCGAGAGAGTGTGTTCAATTGAATAGGAAATCCTGTCGGAAGCGTAGAACACAACCGAACGAATTAATAAATTAATAAGGGGTAGGTGAACCAGAATTCCAAACAAATTCTTTTATCATTTGAAATTTAATCCATTGATTTAGCATTCATATTTCATCAATTAATCTTTGATCTTGTTTAATTAAATTTTCTTGAATTTTATTAGTCATAAAACAAACAATCAAATTTCGTCGCTAAAGTTTTAATAACTAAAATAATAATTGTTAAATACAGTCTCCAGTGGAACGATACTCGTATTCATATACACTATACTATTACTTGACATCGTGCACTTGCGATTACATTTTGAGCATACAAAATCATATTTTCTTGGGGAATTCATAGTGCAAGTTTTGCTCGATCAAGTTTTTGGCGCCGTTGCCGGGGACTGTTAATCTACAATTATATTTTTAGTTATTTTCTTTAGTGTATTTTATTTTTACCGAACTAACACTCCATATTTTAATTCAGATATCTCTTCCGGTGCATGCCAAAGTCACTTGACTTGGAGCTTGAGTGTGACCCTGAAATTGAAAGGACTTTCCGCAGGCGAAGACAACAGCAAAGACTTAAGGAACTGATGGAGAGGCACGAGCCAGAGCAGGAGGCGGAGCGCCAAAACGAGAGACGAATTGAGATGCCACGCCGCATACCCATGTTAGAGTATGCCCAGCCTTCTTTGAATGGTGCACGCCCCAGCATTGTGAGGCCGATTGTGCGGGCAAACCAATTCGAAATAAAACCAGCCATTATCCAGATGATTCAGAACACCGTCCAATTTGGAGGAACTGCTGTGGACGATCCAAACACACACATCGCGGATTTTCTTGAGATTTGCGATACTTTTAAATTTAATGGAGTTTCTGATGATGCTGTTAGACTGCGTTTATTTCCTTTCTCTTTGCGTGATAAAGCTAAAGCTTGGTTGAATTGTTTACATGTAGGTTCGATAGCTACATGGGAGGACATGGCGAAGGCGTTTCTCATCAAATACTTTCCTCCATCGAAGACCATGAAGCTGCGGGCAGACATCACAACATTTGCTCAGTTCGATCAAGAGTCACTATATGAGGCATGGGAGCGTTTCAAAGATCTATTACGAAGATGCCCACATCACGAGTTGCCACTTGGGTTAGTCGTTCAAACCTTCTATTATGGTTTGCTTACTCCTAACCGTACTATGATAGATGCTGCTGCGTGTGGGAACCTGTTGAGGAAGACTGCGGAAGAAGGATATGAGTTGTTGGAGGAGATGGCTGCTAGCAGTTATCATCCTCAATCTGACAGAAACAACCAGCGGAGAAGTGCAGGAGTGCACCAGGTAACTGATTTTTCTGCTATTACTGCACAACTTGATGCTTTAAACAGGAAAATAGATGGCTTGAACTTGGGTGGCACGGCTATGCGTTTGCAAGAGGTATTCTGTGAGAAATGTGGAGGTGAGCACTATGTGAAGACTGTCAAGATGATAATCCATTCTATGTGCCCGAAGGAGCACCTGTACATCAAGTGGGAGTCCAAAACCGTCCACGGAATGACCCTTACTCGAATACATACAATCCGGGATGGAGGCAACATCCCAACTTCTCATGGGGCGGTCAAAACAATCAGAATAGGCCGCAGAGAGGACAAAAATATGGGAAACAACCGATGTACAGATCCGATCCTCCTAGAGAAGAAAAGTCAAACTTGGAACAAATGATGACTAAGTTTATCTCATCCACTGAAACTCGACTCCAAAACCAAGATGCATCAATAAAGGGGCTCGAGAATCAAATTGGACAATTGGCCAAGATGATAGCAAGTCGAGAGCCGGGCACCTTGCCAAGCAACACCGAAACTAATCCAAAAGAGCAAGTAAAGGCCATTGAGTTGAAGAGTGGAAAGATTTTGGAGCCTAGAGAGAAAGAGAAACGCCAAGTACCGGATGAGCAGGCTGAAGCGTCAAAAGGTAAGTCACCTAACTCTACACCAGCACCCACGGCACATCCTAAGATTGTTATTCCCCCGCCTTTTCCTGCAGCATTAAAAAAGGCAAAACTAGATGCACAATTCGGTAAGTTTTTAGAGGTATTTAAAAAATTACACATTAATATTCCTTTTGCCGATGCTTTAATGCAAATGCCTAGTTATGCCAAATTCTTGAAGGACATCTTAGCTAACAAGCGAAAATTGGAGGATCACATGACAGTGAACTTGACTGAGAGTTGCTCTGCTTTGGTGCAAAACAAAATCCCACCGAAGCTAAAAGACCCAGGGAGCTTTTCTATCTCTTGCATGATTGGTGATGTTGTTTTTCGTAAAGCGTTGTGTGATCTTGGTGCAAGTATTAATCTGATGCTCTTATCTGTTTTCAGGAAACTCGAATTAGGAGAGCCTAAGCCGACGAGGATGTCTTTACAACTGGCGGACAGGTCTGTCAAGTACCCCCGCGGAGTGATTGAGGATGTGCTAGTAAAAGTGGACAAGTTTATCTTTCCTGCGGACTTCGTGGTGCTCGATATGGAGGAGGATGAAGAGATGCCTCTGATTTTGGGTAGACCGTTCCTTGCGACTGGCAAAGCACTAATTGATGTGCAAGAAGGGAAGTTGCGATTGAGAGTGGGCGACGAAGAGATTACTTTTGATGTGTTTAATGCACTTAAGCACACACTGCATTCTGATAGTTGTTTTAGAATTGATGCTTTTGACTCTCTTGCGTCTAACTATGTGCAGGATGCTCTAAGGGACCCTTTGGAGGCCACTATCGATACTGAATTGGGAGAAGAGGAATTGGATGAGGAAAGAGCCGAAATTGTGGCACACTTTAATGCCAACCAACCATGGAGAAGGCCAATGAGGATGCGACTAGAGGATCTAGGAGAACGAAGAGATTTGACCCCTCAAAGGTCAAGCATCGAGGATCCCCCAACACTTGAGCTGAAGCCGTTGCCTCCACACCTCATATACGTGTACTTAGGTGAGAATAACACTTTACCTGTCATTGTTTCTGCTGCTTTGACAGATGTGATGGAGGACAAACTGTTGGAAGTATTGAAAGCACACAAGGGTGCATTTGCGTGGAAGGTGGCGGATATCAAAGGAATCAATCCGTCAGTCTGCATGCACAAGATCTTGATGGAAGAGAAGTACTCACCTCTTGTGCAACCTCAGCGAAGATTGAATCCTAAGATGCAAGAGGTAGTGAAAGCTGAAACGATTAAGCTTCTCGATGCAGGTATTATCTATCATATATCTGATAGTACATGGGTAAGTCCTGTTCAATGTGTGCCAAAGAAAGGTGGGATTACTGTTATCACAAATGAAAATAATGAATTAATACCCACTAGGACTGTTACGGTGTAGTGACCCGTTCCAGAATCACCTACTAGGCAAGAACTAAGCATGCAACTAACTTAATTAACAACAATCAGAGATAACAGCGGAAAAGTCAACAAAAATACCGATTATACAACCCAATCGAAGTCTAGAATAACTCAAAATAAAATATCCAATACAACCATATCGAATCAAAACAATACCGATAAACTAAACCAACCAGATACTCAACGTCCTCCTCCTGCTCCTCCTGAGCTGTCCAACCTGAGGCCTGCCCCGTGGGAATGGGGTGTCCAAGAATAAACAAAACCGAGGACGTGAGCGATAAGAACGCCCAGTACAAAAGTATGAGTATACAAACCTATATGAAATGCACATGCTATGATCATGATACCGGGGTAGTCAAGAAACAGGAGTCACAAAAGGATCTCAACAATGCTCAGTCTAGAGGCGCCAAGTGGATAGTGCCGCGCGGTCCAACCTCTGGGTCACTGCATCCACTACAAGACAGACGTGGACCTAAAATGTCCCGGACCACCGAAGCCCTCCCGACCCGTCGGCCACTGTGTACTCTCGGTGTCCATGCGTCCACAAGACAGGGCTGAGCGGCCCCAAGATATAGCTTATCTCGAAAGAGATACAGCTCAACAGTAAAGGCTATCTCGAAGGAGGTACGGCTCAACATGAAATGCAACATGCAGTAATAAACGTGACATAATAGCATGCATCATATGACATATATCAATGCACCACATAATCATGCAACACATATAAGAATGTATACTCAACCAGGATATCTCGGATAGTACTTTCGTACCTCTATCACAGCAAGCCTAGCCTTACGCAACACCGCTAATCAGGTCTAGAACAAGCCTACGCATCAAAAGCATACTCAATAAATACTACCATGCTCGACTAGCAAAACCAGTACTCCCTAGTACTACCAAAGGTTTAGGGTTTACCTTCATCCGTCGACAGCCCTTTGATGTCGATTGCCTTGAAACTCAGGCGCCGCTACGCTACTACTCCTGGCAGCTCTTGGCTATCGCTCGACCAACAACTAACCCTAGAAACCTTCCAAACTCTCCAAAATTAGAGAAAACTCAAGAAATTGGCAAGTCAAAAATGAGAAATCCGAGCACTATTTATAGGCCATGTTCGGATCCTCCGAACAACACTTCGGAACGTCCGAACGCTACGTGTCCATTGGCTCTTGACAGCTCATGATCGGATCCTCCGATTATACACTTCGGACCGTCCGAACATGCACGGAAAATGACGTGTCGATCAACACTTGACACCTATGATCGGATTCACCGAACTACACTTCGGATCGTCCGAACTCTTCGGTGCTTCCGAACCCTCTTCGGTCCGTCCGATCATGACCATAGCCAAAATTACACCTTAAACCTTCTTAATCACCATTACTCCGTTAATTACCCAATTTGGAATTCGGGCTACTACATACGGGATGGCGTGTGTGCATTGATTATAGAAAATTGAATGATGCCACCCGTGAAGACCACTTTCCCCTTCCCTTTATTGATCAGATGCTTGAGAGGTTAGCAGGTCATGAGTTTTATTGCTTTTTGGATGGGTATTCGGGGTACAACCAAATTATGATTGCGCCGGAGGACCAAGAGAAAACCACTTTCACTTGTCCTTACGGCACTTTTGCTTTTCGCCGCATGCCGTTTGGCCTTTGTAATGCCCCTGCCACATTTCAACGTTGCATGACCGCTATATTCCATGATATGATAGAAACTTTCCTTGAAATTTTTATGGATGATTTCTCGATATTTGGCTCTTCTTTTGATGATTGTTTGCAGAATCTGACGGTGGTGTTGAGGAGATGTGAGGAGACAAACTTGGTACTTAATTGAGAAAAATGCCACTTCATGGTACAAG